>NW_015159754.1:34813-48205 GCF_001447785.1 Gekko japonicus
GAGAGAGAGAGAGAGAGAGTAAAAATGATGCTAAATCCTGACAAAATGGAGATGATGCAGGTTGGTAGATCTTAAACGTGAGGCTGTTGTGCAGGTAGCATTACCAGCCTCCAGACTACGGAGATCAGTTCCTCTGTAGGAACGGGAAAGCGGAGGAGAGGGGCTGTGGCTTAGTGGTAGAGCATCTGCTTGGTCTGCAGAAGGTCCCAGGTCCAATCTCCGACATCTACAGTTCAAGGACCAGGTAGCAGGTAATGTGGAAGACCTCTGCCTGAGACTCTGGAGAACCACTGACGGTCTGAATAGACAGTACTAAGTTTGATGGACTGATGGTCGGATTCAGTAGAAGGCAGTTTCATGTGTGGTTCTATGGCAGGGGTGTCCAAACTGTGGCTCGGGAGCAATGTTCCCTCTAAGCTGTGGAGTCTCGTGAGCAAAAATTCTACTTTGTGAGCTACTGGCATTAAAGTTGCGAGTGAGCCATTTGGCTACTGCATAAATTAGTTTGCTCTGGAGCCATCCTTCCTGAGCTGGGACAAAAATGTGTGAGCCGGAGGTTAAAAAACTGTGAGCTAGCTCACGCTAACTCAGCTTAGAGGGAACACTGCTCGGGAGCCACATGCGGTTCTTACACACATACTGTGTGGCTCCCGGAAGGGCGGCTGGGGCAGCGAAAGGGAGGCATGCCTCCACGACCGGTCTTCCCTTCCCCAGCCAGGGTTCCCCTCCCTGGGTAGGCTTGAGGTGAGGAGGAGCAGAG
This sequence comes from Gekko japonicus, assembly GCF_001447785.1. Taxonomy (NCBI): domain Eukaryota; kingdom Metazoa; phylum Chordata; class Lepidosauria; order Squamata; family Gekkonidae; genus Gekko; species Gekko japonicus. The sequence goes on from NW_015159754.1 coordinate 35,574, forward strand.
AAAGAAAGCAGCTTTAATTTTAAATGCCTTCTCAAAGCCCCACACACACCCGGCTTGGAGAAGGCATTTGTCTCTTTAAATCCCTCCTCGAAGCCAAGCCAGCTGGTGTTGGGGCGTGGGGGGAGGGGGTTGGAGAACACATTTGAAATCCCTTCCCTCCCCAAACCCAAAGCCAGGAACCCTATGGGGAGGGCAGGGGAGGGACCTCAATGGATTGTTATAATGCCATAGAGCACCTTCCAAAGCTGCCATTTTCTCCAGGGGAGCTGATCTCTGTAGCCTAGAAATCAGTTCTAATTCCAAGAGATTTCCAGCCACCACCTGGAAATAGGCAGACCCATTTTTGTTGTTCAGTCACACAGTCGAGTCCGACTCTCTGCGACCCCATGGACCATATCATGCCAGGCCTTCCTGTCTTCCGCCGTCCTCTGAAGTTTGCTCAATTTCATGTTCGTTGCATCGATGTCACTGTCTAACCATCTCCTCCTTTGCCGTCCCCGTCTTCTTTGACCTTCAGTCTTTCCCAGCATCAGGGTCTTCTCCAGTGAGTGCTCCCTTCTCATTGGGTGGCCAAAGTATTAGAGCTTCAGTTTCATTATCTGGCCTTCCAGGGAACAGTCAGGGTTGATTTCTTTTAGGATTGACTGATTGGATCTCCTTGCAGTCCAAGGGACTCTCAAGAGTCTTCTCCAGGACCATAGTTCAAAAGAATCTATTCTTCAGCGCTCGGCCTTCCTTATAGTCCAACTCTCGCAGCCATACATGACTACTGGGAATACCATTGCTTTGACCATGCGGACATTTGTTGGCAGGGTGATGTCTCTACTTTGTATCATGCTGTTTCGGTTTGCCACCGCTTTCCTCCCAAGGAGCAGGTGTCTTTTAATTTCATGGCTGCTGTCACAGTCAGCGGTGATCTGGGATCCCAGGAACGTGAAGTCTGTCACTACTTCCACGACTTCCCCTTCTATTTGCCAAGGAGTGATGGGGCCGGATGCCATGATATTAGTTTTTTTGATGTTGAGCAGCCCCAAGCAGAGCTTCAAACGAGCATTTTCTAGAGAAAGGAGGGACTGGCTATTCCCTTCCCTCCATATTCTGAGATCCCCTAAGGCAGTGGTGGCAAACCTATGGCATGGGTGCCAGAGATGGCACTCAGAGCCCTCTCTGTCGGCACGCGTGCCATCGCCCCACCCAGGCCCAGACCATCATTAAAGTGTCAAATTCTCTGCCAAATAATTTTAAGTAAATGAAAGCATTTGGGATTGCTTTCCTTACTTTGTTTGGATCCTCTTTAGTTAATGTATGAGTTGTTTTTTTCTAAAGTAAAACCTCAGTATTCGGGTTAAATTGCCGTGTTGGCACTTTGCGATAAATAAGTGGGTTTTCAGTCGCAGTTCAGGCACTCAGTCTTTAAAAGGTTCGCCATCACTGCCCTAAGGAATCAACCTTAGGGAAGGAGCAGATTTCCAAGAGGATACTCCGCCCTGTATCTCATTTTAACTTCAATTGAACTCCCAAGCACTGCTTGATATTTCCATTCTGAGTGAACTTCGTATTTTGTCATTGGTAATTCCAAGGCACGAAAGACTTACCAATCAGAGCCATTTTAATAGTAGGGGGGGGGGGGGTGTATTTTTTTTAGGGGGGTGAGCTCTGAGGATAACATCCTCCCCCTTCCTGTGCTTCAACCTAAGTAAAACGTTGGCTTAATGTAATCCTTTAATTATATTTCTGTTGTTAATTCAGCATTCATGCATTAAGTTTTAAACATTATTTAATGAAATAATGCAGAGAGCATTGGGCAACCTAATTAGAGCCCCGCTGCCCTAGGATCAGGAAATTGGATGTTTGTGGATGTTATGTAACAGCCGTGTGTTTTTTTAATGGACAGTCGCTGGCGGTGCCTCGTTCTCAGATGGATGCAAGGTGGGTGACCCTTTCTCATACTGAAATTACGCCTCCTAGTCCTTCTCCCCAAAACGAACAAAAACAATCTTTCAGGAAGGCTACAATACATTTGGAGTGTATGTTATGTTTGTATGGAAAAATGAAAATACAAAATTTATAAAAAAAAAGAAAGAAAGAAGAAGGCTGACCCTGGGACAATCAAGTACTTTTTCATGCCAGTTTTGAGTCATTGTCTTCTACACTTTTTTCTCCCTTTTTTTGTGTGGATATTTGTGTGTGTGCGTGCTTGGATGTCTGGAAGTCGTGGCAACCTCTGATGACCCCTGCTAGGGACATTTTCCAGAGAGGTGGCTTGATATTACCCGCCTCTGCATCCCAACCCCCGGTATTCCTTGGAGGTCTCCCTCCCAGTTACTTGCCAGGGTCGACCCTGCTTAGTTTCCGAGATCTGATGAGATTGGGCTTGCCTGAGCTATCCAGCTCAGGGCTTCTACACACTAACTTGAGGTGCAAAAGTACTGAAGTATACAACAGATCTCACGTCCCTTTTGGGCACCACTGCTGAAGTTCTGTTGAGAGTGTTCTCTTAAGTGGAGCTAGCAATTGTGCTGTGAAGGCCAGCGCAAGGCCTATGGAAGGAAACACTGAATGAAGATCTGACCCATCAGAATTCAACAGGGGTCAATTCCTGCAGGAGTGCACAGGAGCGGAGCTCCGGCAGTAAAGAGGCCAGGGGGCGGGTACATGCAACAAGCCCCACCCCCTGCTCCCAGCAGCCCTCAGGCACAGCAAGAAGCAGCCAGGTAAGTTGCAGAGCCCCCCTGGCCCCCGGTCCAAAACGGTCCAGTGGCACCTTTAAGACCAAGTTTTATTCAGGTACAAGCTCTCCCTCCTCTGCGAGGACAGATCTGCACATCCCCCCCCCCAATAGCTAGCAATCCAAAACAGTCCAGTGGAGCCTGAGCCATGGGTTGAGCGGTGGGTGTTGCCTTCTGACACACTTCCGGTGACATCAGGGGGTGTGGCATATGCAAATAAATTATGCTAATGAGTTATGCTAATAAGCTCCTGCACCTCTTTTTTAATGAAATTACCCCTGGAATTCATTATCCAGATTGCCAGTTCAAGTTGGGGTAGCCGTGTTGGCCTGAAGCAGCAGAACACAGTTAGAGTCCGATGGCACCGTTTTAAGGCCAACAAAGTTTTATTCAAGGCGTGAGCTTTCTTGCACATGCACACTTCGTCAGACAAGAAGGCTCACACCTTGAATAAAACTTCAGATTGCCAGTTGACGGGGCTGCCAAATCAACTGATCTTGATCACCTGGAGATCAGCTGTAATAGTGGGAGATACCCCAGGTGCCACCTGGAAGCTGACAACCTGATGTTACACAGGTAGGGCCTCCCTACCTCCAGGTGGGGCCTGGAGACCTCCCTCTGTTACAACCAGGGCTCATCCAGGCACCACTGGATTGTTTTGGATTGCTAGCTGTGTGTGGGGGGGAACATGAAGATCTGTCCTCGCAGAGGAGGGAGAGCTTGTACCTGAATAAAACTTGGTCTTAAAGGTGCCCACTGGACTGTTTTGGATTGCTAGCTATGGGGGGGGGGGAGCGTGCAGATCTGTCCTTGCAGAGGAGGGAGAGCTTGTACCTGAATAAAACCTCATCTTAAAGGTGCCACTGGACTGTTTTGGATCGGGGGGCTGGGGGGGCCCTCTGCAACTTACCTGGCTGCTTCTTGCTCTGACTGAGGGCTGCTGGGAGCAGGGGGTTGCACAGGCCCACCCCCTCGGCTCCTTACTGCCGGAGCTCCGCTCCTGTGCGCCCCTGCAGGAAATGACCCCTGGTTACAACCTAGAAAAAAATGGCTGCTGTGGAGGGTGGTCTCTGTGGCTGAGGTCCTTCCGCACTCTCCCCAGCTGGCGTGCCCCAAATCTCCAGGGATTTCCCAGCCCAGACCTGGCAACTCTGTATTCCAGTATGTTATGTTTTTAATGAAATTCATGTGTGGCGATGGATGTATTATAAATAAGCAAGCAGCGCTGAGAAGACCTTGCAAATAGAAGTTTAATGTCTTGCCTCAGAGGGAGCAGCATCTAAGCATCGAAAGGATTCTTTGTGCATCAGCTGACTCCTTGTTTTCCTTGGCCTGGGAAGTCTCTGGACAAATCAGCCTCGTATTTCCCTAAATATCCTTGAGTACCTTGGCTTATAAAAGGCAGGCGGGAAGCTCCGTGAAGGTCATTCTCTTCCTTCTTAGACTTTGTAATATGCTGAAATCCACGGGGGTATTTCTTGCAAGTAAACTGTTAACTTGACATGGAGCTGGAATGCAAAATGTCAGGGCTATCGACACCGGCATGCAGTTTCTCCCCCCACCCCCTTCCTTTTGTTCTTAATCTCTGAATGGTAAAAAAGACATGTGGTGGACTTGAGCAGCTCCAGCAAGGCGATTATAAGCAATTGCTAACATAGATATACGTCAGATGGGGGCAGCGGCGGACCTCAAATAAAAAGATCAGAACCGCAGTTAATTGTAGTGTCATTGTCAGCAGGACATGACATGGAATCTCCAAATCATCATATCCTTGAACAGGGCTTTTTTTGTAGAAAAAGCCCAGGAGGAACTCATTAGCATAATAGGTCACACCCAACAGCAGAAACGCATTAGCATATTAGGCCACACCCCTGACAGCACCGCTCATTAGCACATTAGGACGCACCCCCATGTTACCAGAAGTGTGGCCATCCAGCCACACCCACCTTTTGCTTCTTATTCTGTTTACCTTGTTTGTTGTCAAGATCCAGGACTTTTTTTGTAGCAGGAACTCCTTTGCATGTTAGGCCACACACCCCGAATGTAGCCAATCCTAATGAGTTCCTGCTGTTGGGTGTGGCATATTATGCTAATGAGTTCCTGCTGGGCGTGGCCAACTCGGGAGCCAGCCGGAACTCTGTTCCTGTGCGTTCCTGCCCAAAATAGGCCTGTCCTTGGAGATGGTATTAGCTCAAAGGCCAGGACTGTTGGTTTGAGGATCATGTAATAGGGTTGCCAGCCTCCAGGTGGGGCCTGGAGATCTCCCGCTTTTACAATTGATCATCAGCTGACAGAGGTCAGCTCCCCTGGAGAAAATGGCTGCATTGAAGGGTGGACTCTATGGCATTGTACCATGCTGAGTCCCCTCCCCAAACCCTGCCCTCTTCTGGATAACAAAAAAAAAGTTATTGCTGTTTGAGCCTGGGATGTGTGAAACATGTCCCTTTACATGCAGCTAGGTTCCCGTCTTCCTACACATTAGCATCTCGTGTTCAGGACACTCTTCTGAAATTTTGCTGTCATCTCCTATTGGCTTAATGGTGCATTGTTCTCCCCAGGAAATACAGACAACTTCCTCATGACTTCAACGCAGGTTGCATATCACATTAAGCCATTTGCCCATCAGCTCATCTGTCGAATCGCTCTTTCTTCCATGACCATATTCTCAGACCTGTTGCCAGTTCGCCACACTTATCTGTAGCCACGATTTGCAATGTTTTGCACAGAGTGAAATAAATTTTAGATGTTCTTGGCTCTCCTAATCAAGATGATGTGATGACCCAGTAGAAGGCGAAGGGTTTATTTTCTTTTATCTTATTTTATTTGGAGCAGACTGGAATGAACCAGCAGCTTCACAGATACATTTCCCCCCCTTCCGTTTGCTGCTTGTCCGCCGCTGTCTTTGTTGTACTGTAGATAAACAAGCCAAGAAAGGGCATCTAGAGTTTGTATCTGTGATAGATCTTTGGTAGAAACTGTTGAGCATTTCTTCTTTTTGTGTGCAATCTATTCAGACCTGAGAAGAAAAATTCTGGATTCTCGTCTAAACAAGAAGCCTGTTAGCTCTTCTAACTGTCATTTAATAACTCTGTTAGTGGACCTGGATTTTGGTATAACATTAGATGTGTGTAAATATATAGCAACCGCAATTAAACATTGTTTGTTTTTTAATGAATATTGAACAGCAATAACTTTTTCGTTATCCTGTTTCTGGCCAAACAGCTTATTGCAGGAGTGTCGAACTCATTTGTTATGAGGGCTGGATCTGACATAAATGAGACTTTGTTGGGCCGGGCCATGTGTGTCATAAAATGTAATGCCAGGTAGCGGAGGAATGTGTCAAGATGTCAATGGTGCTCACAGGCTCAAAAAGGTTGGGGACTCCTGCCCGATACAGCAGCAATTATTCGGGGGCGGGGGTTGTTGGGAAATAAGATATTTGGAAATGCAACTTTCCCTTCTTTCAGTGCCTGCTTTCTCTTGGGTTAAATATGGCATACCATCCACAATGATGATTAGTTTGAAATTTAAGGCGAGTAGTATTTTGCGTTCACCCGTGCAGTTGGCATGGTGCTTGGCTAGGGAGCCGTTTCATCGTATGCTAACAGCGTCCTGGCTTGCCTGAATTATGTATGCCCCCAGGAGGTCAAGGCCACTCATGCATCATTTAAAGTCAGCGACATTTAGGCAGCATTCAGCATGTCAGTGTACTGGATCAAACTACCATTCCCAGGAGTCTGACCAAGAACACGAAAAATAGTTGTGATTCAGTTTAGAACACTGTGACATGTTTAGTATTGGGAATCAGGCAGGTGCAACGGGCAGCAATCTTTAAGAGCATAAGAAGAGGCCTGCGTCAGACCAATAGTCCATTTAGTCCAGCATCCTGTCTCACTCAGTGGCCAACCGCAGTTCCTCTGTGCACCTGAGGAAGAGCCACTCAAATCAGAAGAAGCGTTTCTTTTTGGCAAAAGGAAGGCTTCAGACTTTGCTGAGTGGAATGGTAGGAACCAGGCTGCTGACTATCAGACTGACCTGCCTCACAGGGCTGTTGTAAGGCTAAAATGGAGCAGAGGAGAATCAGGATCTCCTTGGGCAATGGGTGGGATATGAGAGTTCACCAGCCTAATCGCACTTATCATCTGGTTTGTCCCATTGAACTCTGTGGGACTTGCTTCTGAGGATACAGTATGAGTCCTGGACAATGTTCCCTGTAAGCTGTGGCGTCTCATGAGCAAAACTTCTACTTTGTGAGCTACTGGCATTAAAGTTGTAAGTGAGAGATTTGGCTGTTGCATCAATTAGTTTGCCCAGCAGTTATCCTTCCCGAGCTAAGATAAAAATGTGTGAGCTGGAGGCTAAAAAAAACTGTGAGCTAGTGCACACTAACTCAGCTTAGAGGGAACCCTGGTCCTGGGCAGGCAGAATGCTGGCTTGGGATGCAAACAGATAGCAGCGATTCTTGCCTACCGGTGCCTGTCAGCAGTGATAAGAAGTTTAAGTTCTTTGGGATACGTTTAGGAAATTTTTAACTCCACCTTCTCTCCCAGTTATGGCATTTCTGGGACAATCCTGGTTTGAGCCGGGACGCCCTGTAGAAGCCTTTTTAGTCTGGAGGAAACATAGTATCTGTAGGCTGACGGACATTACTACCAACAATAAATTGGATACAAAAACTCAGTTGGGGAAGACATATAAAATATCTCCCCCCGTGGTACCAATACTACCAACTGCATAGTGCACTAGCTGCAGTGTTACCGCATATGCTTAGAAATCATTCTTTAAATGCTTTTGATGCCCTATTAAAAGACGGTAATTTCAATGTAAAAGGTGTAATCCCAGTTTTTCATTAGTTATTGCATCAGAATTTATGGTCACAGTCTGATTCAAGACCAATGGCTAAAAGTGCCAGATACAACTAAACAAACAACCTTAGGATTCAATCTGGAGCACTCCCTTGCTTAAATCTAGATCTACAGCCAGGGCTATTTTGGGGACGGAACGCCCCAGAACGGCGTTCCGGCTGGCTTCCGAGCCTTCCCCTCCCCGCCGCTGGCCAAGAGCGAGCCCTTTCCCTGCTGGGCCTCCCTCTGGGCCAGGGGGGTCCCTGTGGCCTCATGGTGCTGGGTGGCGCTGCTGGGGGGTTAATGTTCAGAGGCAGCCTTGTTGGGCCCCACCTTCACCCACCAGCCCCGCAGTCACACTGCGGATCCTGTCCTGGGGCCCTGGACTTTGGGGGTGCTCTTCCTCTCTGCTCACCCCACCTCCGCGCTACTCTCATTGGCTTCCCCTGGGACTCGGCTGGGTCTCCCCTGTCTCCCTACAGGCCTGATCCAGGCCTGCCCCCGATCTCGTGCCTCTGGCTGTTGCGGTACGGGCACCTCTCCTTGGCACCCTGGGCCCGGGCCTCCGGCCATGTCTTGCTGCTCTGCCGCTTGCTACTCCACCGTGGCTCCTGCACTCCTGCCGCTGCTGCCGCTTGCCTCATTGCTGCTCTCTCCCCTAGGTAAGGGGGGGTCTGACGGCTTCATCAGCGCGAACCTCTCTGTCTGGGGTGGTGTTGCGATGGGAGGCCTGGAAGGAACTGGGACAGAGAGAAAGAGAGAGAGGCGGGTGGGGGCCACTAGTTCCAGCCGGTGCGGAGGTGACCTCCTTTGCCCGGGAATGGGGTGCCCCCGGTCGAGAAGCCCCGCAGGAAGAGGCAGCGGGTGGGTGCCTCTTTGGAGAGGGGCCAGGGGCGATGAAGTGGGCAACAAGTGCCCCCTGCCGGGGGCGCTGGAGGAGCCCCGGGCGGCTGCTCTTTGGAGGAGAGCCAAATATTCCTCTCTCAGAAAATATTTGAGTGATTAAAATGTTTTAAACGTATCTTCCAAGATTTAAAAGCAAGTATAATGCAACAATTGGCAGTATTCTCTCCCACACACAAACACAAAACACATGAGACCGTACTTGTCACTCTTACTTCGGAAATGCCCTGATGCCATGGTGATAAACTCCAGCATAGAACTTAAAATATATTAACTTGGAATAGTGTGTGTATGTATTCTATCTAGATATAAATAATGTATTACTTGTTTTTCCCCACTCATATATATTCTCAAAGGTTATGTAAACCATAAACTGTATGCAATTCATTGTCACCTTATAACAGAATTTACAAAAAAATAGCAGCGTAATTTTTATGAAGCAGTGATGCTCACTCAGTGGCCCAGGAGCCACATGTGGCTTGTAGGTTTGCCAACTCTGAGTTAGGATATACCTAGAGATTTGGAGCTGCTGCCCGGAGAAGGCAGAGTTTGGGGAGGGGGACCCCAGTAGAGTATATTGCCAAAGATTCCACCCTCCAAAACAGCCATTTTCTTCAGGGGAACTGATCTCTGTTGTCTGGAAACTGATTATATGGTATATGTCTTCCTAAATCAGTTGTGATGGGTATGTATAAACTATTCTATTGGCATCACTTCTGGTAACATGGGTGTGTGGCCTAATATGCTAATGAGCTTTGCTGTCAGGGATGTGGCCTACTATGCCAATGATTTTCTGCTGTTGGGTGTGACCTATTATGCTAATGAGTTCCTGCTTGCCTTTTTCTACAAAAAGAGCCCTGTCTACAGCTGTTTGTAACAATATAAACAGATTACCAGGCGGTATTTAAAGGTAAAAGTAAAGGTTCCCTTGCTCGAAAGCCAGTCGAATCCGACTCTAGGGTTGCAGTGCTCATCTCCGTTTCAAAGCCGAAGAGCCAGCGCTGTCCGAAGACGTTTCCGTGGTCATGTGGCCGGCATGACTAAACACCAAGGCGCACGGAACGCTGTTACCTTCCCACCGAAGTGGTACCTATTTATCTACTTGCAATTTCTTGCTTTCGAACTGCTAGGTTGGCAGGAGCTGGAACTAGAGACAGGAGCTCACCCCGTCTTGTGGCACCCGGGTCTTGAACTGCTGAACTACTGACCTTCCACAGCCTGCAGTTCAGCGTCTTAACCACTTGAGCCACCGCATTTATTTAACCCCATATAAACTGTATAAAAGCAAACTATGAACAAATTTGGAATGCTGGAAGAAATGTGATGAAACTGGAACGTTTGTCCACTGTTGGTGGAGTTGCAAAGTAGTGAATGCATATTGGGAAAATATTATCGAAAAATTAAAGACATAGCAGGAATTTTTATTCCAAATACACCTGAGTCTATTCTACTAAATCTGTGGCCAGAGTTAAATATCCCAGAGTTGAGGAAGGATTTATTAACCCATCTCCTATTAGCTGTTAAAATAATATTGGCACAACAATGGAATATTAAGAATATACCGACTTTGGCACAGTGGTATGATAAAATATGGGACTAGATGGTCCAGAACAATTAATACAACCTGAGAATCCTAATAGGAAAAATATGTTTATAGAGACATGGTGTACATTTTTGAGTATATGAATCAAACCACCTGCCAAAAGTCCTCAATATCTAAGAAATGCTTAGATTTTTTTGGGGGGGGGGGTTGTGTGTTTTTTGCTTTTTTTTAGTTATAGCTGGTTTGATAGATAAAAACGAAAACTGTCATTATCTGGGGAGTTAATTAATCCTGTATCAATGTAGCATGTGTATTGTTTTATGTGTTGAAATAAATTATCTTCAAAAAAATAAGAAGTTTAAGTGAGACTCCCCCGGAGAGAACTGCATTCTGCATCTAGCATAATGTGAAGACAGTCACCAGCTACCTAGAGGGAAAGTAATTGCGGGTGAATGCAGGAGAAAGCATACAGCATATATAAGATGAGCCGTTTGATGCCTTTGAAAATTGTAGCCTAATTTTGACACCTATTTATGAAAAGCATTACATATATTGCTTTAAACTGAGGCTGGGTTTTTTCCTGGTTCATAATCTCTTGATGAACTAGGGAGTAGTGCCACATTATAATTTCATAATTGGATGTTCACGTAACTTTAATATGCATTTCTCATCAGAGGAATTCAGAGTCTGAGGAAAGCAATTAGCACGGTTAGTTTGCAAGGACTGGAAGGGCGGGCCGGTGGTGAAGCGCCTCGATTGGTACTCTACATATGTACACAAAGGACACCACAGGGTCTGAAACTGGAAATATGAAGTGTGCCACATTCTGAATCCATGTGAGATGAGGCTAATTACCTTCATGAATGGGCCAAAGTGCACATAATGTTCCCAACTGTTTCACCAGGGCAATGCATGCTTCCAACCAGGGGTCATTTCGTAGAAAAAGAGGTGCAGGAGCTCATTAGCATAACTCATTAGCATAACTTATTTGCATATGCCATGCCTCCTGGCACCACCGGAAGTGTGTCAGAAAGCAACACCAGCCACTCAGGCTCCACTGGACTGTTTTGGATTGCTAACTATTGGGGGGGGAACGTACAGATCTGCCCTCACAGAGGAGGGAGAGCTTGTACCTGAAGGCGGGCGGGGGGGGGGGGGGGCGCGGCACCTTACCGGGCTTGCTCCTCATGGTCCAACTGAGGGCTGCTGGGAGCAGGGGGCGGGGCTTGTTGCATGTGCCCGCCCCCTGGGCTCCTTACTGCCAGAGCTCCACTCTTGTGCGCTCCCGCAGGAAATGACCCCTGCTTCCAACCATCCCAGCTAGCTTAACTTAATTAAAGATTACATTGGCCCTGACCTGAACATGGGCCCAGGCTGTGGGTTAGCATTTGAATTCAAGAGTCAAAGGTTTTTCAAAACCCTGGTTTACATCAAGTTGAGCAGGGTTAAGACCATGGACTAGCATTTGTATCCAGGGGTCAAAGGTGTTTTCAAAACCCTAGTTTACTTAAAGTTAACCTGGGTTAAGGCTGGTACTATCATAAGCCTTTACTTGGAAGGGGTAGGGAAAAGGGGGAAAGTGTGTTGTTGAGATATACCATTGGAAACTCTATCTGGCTAGTACACTTTTATTCTTCATTCTTCAATGATGCACAGTACAGCATTACCTGTTTTATTATGACCCAGGTGTGTAGCTACAGTGGGGCATTTCAGGGCCAAGCCCCCTCATTAGTAAGCTCTGCCCCATTCAAGCACCTCTTTCACTCACAGCCTCTTCCTCATCTACTGGCTTAGGGTGGGCTCACCGTGTGCGGCTTGAGCCGCGAGCCCACTCACAGCCAATAGACAAGCAAGAGAATCTTCCTCATCTACTGGCTGCAGGCGGACTGGCTCGCCGCTCGTGACTTGAGCAGCATTTAAAACGGGGAGCCAAGAGCCAAGTCCTCCCCCTTTTAAATGCTTTTCAAGCCGTGAGCCTACTCGCAGACAGTAGACGAGGAAGAGGACTCAGATCTCGGCTCCCCCTTTTAAACATTGCTCAAGCAATGTATGGCTGTGAGAGTTGGACTATAAGGAAGGCCGAGCGCTGAAGAATAGATCCTTTTGAACTATGGTGCTGGAGAAGACTCTTGGAAGTCCCTTGGACTGCAAGGAGATCAAGTCAGTCAATCATAAAAGAAATCAACCCTGACTGTTCCCTGGAAGGCCAGAAACTGAAGCTGAAGCTCAAATACTTTGGCCACCAAATGAGAAGGGAGCACTCACTGGAGAAGCCCCCCGATGCTGGGAAAGATTGAAAGTCAAAGAAGAAGGTGATGGTAAAGAATGAGATGGTTAGACAGTGTTATCAATGCAACGAACATGAAATTAAGCAAACTCCAGAGCATGACAGAAGACAGGAGGGCCTGGCGTAGAAATGTGAAGGCCCGGGAAAAAAACGGAAAAATTCAGGAAAAAACCGTTTTTTCCCCGTTTTTTTCCTGAAGCCTTTTTTGTTTTTTTCCGAAAAATTGGAAAAATTGAAAAAAGAAAAGAAAAGAAAAATGATTATGAAACATTTTATTTTAACATGATGAATAAAATATTTTAGGTGTTCAAATATTTTCCAAATCA
>NW_015159754.1:48506-58366 GCF_001447785.1 Gekko japonicus
CTGGCTGTGGGCAGGCAGGCTCGCCACTTGCAGCTTGAGCGGTGTTTAGAAGGGGGAGTGCCAAAAGTGATGTCACACCCCCTTGGTGCTCTCAGCGACCCCCACCTACAACTTCCTGGCTATGCCCCTTTTATTACCACAACCCTCTGAGGCAGGTGTGGCTGTGAGTGTGGCTGGCCCAAGGTCACCCCGTGAGCTTGATGGAAAAGTATGGATTTGAACTCAGACCTTCCAGATCCTAGTCCAACAATCCAACCATCACAGATCACATGGGCAGCAAGCTTTTTCCAGTTCTACAGTAAAGCAATTCCCCCGCCCACCCACCCACATTGTGCTAGGCTTGCCGAGTCCCCCCGGGGGGCGGGGAAATTCACGCCCCAGAGGCCCGTTCCCTGCCGCCGCCATATCAGGCCCCGGGGGGAACTCCACCCCGATGTGCACGTCACCAGGAAGTGACACAACCATGCCAGGCATGCTGGGGGCGGGGCCACAGTCATCCGAGGGAAAACTCTATGATTTTCCCTCGGATGGTCGTGGGCCCGCCCCCAGTGTGCCTGGCGTGGTCGCATCACTTCCTGGTGACGTGGATGCAGCGTGTGCACGCTTCGCGCACACACACGCGCTCCGGGATCAACCCGGGAGTCCCCCGCTTCAGGACAAGGTAGGGTTGCCAAATCTTCTTCCCCCCGCGGCGGGGGAGATTTCCCCTCCAACGAGCTCAGTCACGCCCCCAACGTCGGCAACGTGGCTGCGTCACCTCCGGTGACGCAGCTTGGGGGGCGGGGTTCCCCCCCGGGCCGGAATTCCCCTGCGGCGGAAATCGGGCCGCGGAAGCGGGGGGTTCCCCGCCCCCCGGCCCGATTTGGCAACCCTAGGACAAGGTACGACTTGACAACCCTACACTGTGCCCACTGAGCAGGTAATATGGGCTGCAGTAACACTGCACTGCAAGAAAAGTTCAGGGTTTGCAGAACTAGGTCCTACACGCTTACGATCTCACAGATATTTTTGGCACTACTTATAGCGTATCTTTGTTGATAGTCTATTGTGTCCTAAGCCTGGTTTTTAATTTGGCCTTATTTGCTTACATGAATTTACTGTGCAGGGGGAAGGGGAATATTTCTCTTGTCTGTAAAACTAGGAGCCATTCCATCTGGACATGCTCATGCAGGAAGAGAATGGCAGCTTTATGATCTGTAAAGGGAACTGAACAAACGGGTAGCATGAAAAATGTAAATGAGCCATCGTAAATTTCAAAGAAGGCTGCTAGCGGCTTCATAGCAGAGGTCTGTGGATGGTGACTGTAACACCACCGCATTCTTCAGTGTCCATAATCTGTAACGGCAAAAAGGCCCACTGCCGTGATTTAAATGCCGACAGGCTCTCCCTCCATGGCAAAAAGATTGCCGTCATGTTTAATTGTGCCTGACTGTGAGGAGGTAAATAATACAATTTCCGGACCCTCCCCTTTCCCCAAAATATAGTAAGTGAGAATAAATATAATTGAGCACATTGTACTTTTCAGTTTAATTTTCAGCATTAGCTTCTTTTTGCCAGTAATCATTCCTGTTTGTGATCCCTTGAGATGTCCAAAAATAGGAGACTTTGCTACACAGGAGAAGCTGCTATAGAGAGTTTTCAAGAAATAGGTTTAAAACTTAAAGAAGAGTCCTGCTGGATCAGACCAATGGTCCATCTAGTCCAGCATCCTGTTTGACACCGTGGTCAACCAGTTCCTCTGGATGGCCAACAGCGGGGCCTAGAGATCAAGATCTTCCCCTGATGTTACCTCTTGGCTCTGAGATTCAGAGGCTTAGTGTCTCTGAATGAGGAGGTTCCCCTCACTATTATTGTTGTTGTTGTTATTTCAATTTATACCCCGCCCTCCCCACCGAGGCATGCTCAGGGTGGCTTATGTAAGAAATATATACATAAATAACAGTTACATTTATCATAAAACCATCTAAAAACAGTTCATTATAAAACAATTCAAATTCATAAAGTGCTAGCAGTGTCTGTTTTAATGCAATTGTTTAACAATGGTGGTACCATACGCATGCATTCAATGATCTATCGGAATATTCAGCTAATTGATCTTTCCCTGATGTAATCGGCAGGCACAGGCTGTGGATGGCAAAACCAGGGACCAGGACTTTTCAGTTGTTGTTGGTGGTGGTAGCGGCGGCGGCTCCTTAATTGAAGGCCTGGTGGAAGAGCTCTGTCTTGCAGGGCCTGCAGAACTGTAAAAGGTCCCGCAGGGCCCTGATCTCTTTTGGGAGCTCATTCCACCAGTATGGAGCCACCACAGAGAAGTCCCTGGCCCTGGTTGTGGTCAGCCTGACCTCCTTGGGGCCTAGGAGGGACAGCCAGTTTTGAGCCCCTGACCATAGTGCTCTCTGGGGAACATATGGGGAAAGGCGGTCCCTCAGGTATGTCGGACCCTGGCCCTAAAGGGCTTTAAAGGTAAGAACCAGCACCTTGAAGCAAATTTGGTGTGCTATCAGCAGCCAGTGTGATACCTTCAGCACAGGTTGGATGTGCTCCCCCATCAAAAGCCTGGCCGCAACATTTTGCACTAGCTGCAGCTTCTGGATTTGTGACAAGGGCAACCCTATGTAGATAGCGTTACAGTAGTCCAATACAGCGTTACAGTAGTCCAATCTCGAGGTAACCGTCGCATGGGTCACTGTTGCCAAGTCGTTGCAGTTGAGGAAGGGAACCAACTGCCTAATCAGTCGAAGATGGTAAAAAGTTGACTTGGCAGTGGCTGCTACCTGGGCCTCCATTGTTAAGGAGGCATCCAAGAGTACCCAAACTCCTAACCTCTGGCGCTGGCACCAACAGCGCTCCATCGGAGGTTGAGAGTGAGATCCCTATCCCCAGTCCACCCTGGCTCAGGCAGAGGACCTCCATCTCTGTCGGATTCAATTTCAGTCGGCACAGTCTAAGCCAACGAGCCATGGCTTGTAACGCCCGGTCCAGATCTTCCAGTCTGGAGTCAGACCGGCTGCTCAACAACAGATAGAGCTGAGTGTTATCTGCATACTGCTGACATCCCAGCCCATGCCTACAGGCAATCTGGGCAAGGGGGCGCATATAGATGTTAAATAGCATTGGGGAAAGCACCGCCCCTCGAGGCACTCCACAGTCCCGTGGGTGCCTTCAGGACAGCAGTTCCCCTAGTGCCGCCCTTTGTCCCCAACCTTGGAGAAAGGAGGCAAGCCATTGGAAGGCAAGCCCTTGGACTCCCATGTCGATGAGGCTGTGGATCAGTAGCTGATGGTCAAACGCTGCCAACAGGTCCAACAACAACAGGACTGCTGATCCGCTCCAATCCAGGTGCCTCCAGAGGTCATCTGTGAGGGTGACCAGCACTGCTCCCTCTAAGTTGTGGAGTCCTGCGAGGAAAAATTCTACTCGGTGAGCTACTGGCATGAGAGTTGTGAGCGAGCGATTGGGCTACTGCAAATTTACTTTGCTCTGGAGCCCTCCTTCCTGAGCTAGGACAAAAATGTCTGAGCTGGAGGCTAAAAAACTGTGAGCTGGCTCACACTAACTCAGCTTAGAGGGAACAGTGGTGACCAGTGCTGTCTCTGTCCCATGGCCCGGGTGAAAACCGGACTGGAGGGGGTCTAAGATGGAAGCATCATCCAAAAAGCTCTGTAGCTGAGTTGCCACTGCCCTCTCTATTATTTTGCCCAAATAGGGCAAATTGGAAACTGGTCGGTAGTTAGTAGCCATTGAAAGACTTATCCTCCATGCATCTATCTAATCCCCTTTTAAAACTGTTTATTCCTGTGGCCATCACTGAATCCTCTGGGAGCAAATTCCACCTTTTAATCACTCTATCTTTTATGTTTTATTCATTTAGGCTGGAATCTAAGGCTACTTTAAGTGCACTCGTGCACTTGCATGTATCCAGAGGATTTTTGACATTTTCCCTTTCAACTTGTTACCTGATTGACTGTTTGTGGGAGGTTTTTTTTTAAAAAAAATCCATTATGATGCAAAAAAAAAAAAGCTGTGTTATGAAAAAGAAATCCATCATCCTCTTAGAGAAATGGAAAAAAGACCACCGTAATTTGTACTTTTCTTAGATGGGGGGGGGGTTAATGGTTCCCATTGCATGGAAGAAATTATTCTAATAATGGACAGGCAAATGCAACAGGCAGAGGCGGTATCAAAAAGCTATGCCCCAAATGTCCCAGAACATCTCACCCTGCCTGTACTGGGAAACGTATTAGGAAGGATTTCTTTCCAACTTCCTTGGTCAGATCCTGCCATTGCGTGAACCTGCTTCTAAAAAGGTCATCAGTATCAGAGTGAGGCTAGCAAACCTTTGGGTCCATAGTTTCAGAGGGCAGCCATGTTGGTCTGGAGTAGAACAGCTGGATTCAAGTTCAATAGCACCATAAAGACCAACAAGATTTTCAGAGTATAAGCAATGTGTCCATGTGTTTTGTTCCACTGTTTCCTTGGGAATCATAAATACCTGAAGCTGGTTTCCTCCATTACCCCCTTTGGATTACAGAAGAGAGGAAGGAAGCCTCCATTATCTGTTGTCAGTACCTGTGTTTTGCTCCCTCTGGTGGTTGATTGGATATTACATCACTGTATGGGTGCGTTCAGATGGGGCATTTGCAACGGTATAGGTGCCGGTTGGAATCGGTGTACTTACCGGCGTTCACACGGCGAACATCTGCCTTCCGTCCCTAACCGTTGCAAAGAGCTTTTCACCATTGTATTCTGCCACTAGGTCCCCAAGTGGTGGTATCCCGAGTGCAACGGTTGTAATCGCTTTCCCCCCATCTGATCGCTCTCCAACGTTGTAGAGCCACTTCCGTTCGGAAGCCCGAGGCTTCCGATTTTCACCCACCATTTTTTTTTGTTAGGTCGGCAATATGCACTTGGGCGAAGCTTCGCCCCGGTGTTTTTTGTTTTGTTTTGTTTTGTTTAAAAAAAGGTCCTTAGTTTAAGGTTTTGGAGGACTCCGAAACCTCAGGGAGGCCAGTTTGGTCTTTAAACTTTAAAGGTAATTCCTTACCTTTAAACTTTAAATGTAAGACGGGGTGTTTTGCGCATGCGTGAAAATCGCCATTCTGTGGATGGCTGCCTATGCGCATGCTCAAACTGAGTAAAAAAAAAAAGCCGACGCCCGCAGCATGTGAACGGGCATACAGTGATGGGCTCCACTGTGAGGGAGGTAAGTGTGATCACGTTTCAGCCGGCATAAACTGCACCGGTTCCAACCGGTGAAACGCCCCATCTGAACGCACCCTTTGTGTAGCATACCTCCTTGCAGATTTAGACTGCAGGTTTTTATGCCAGACATACAGTGATGTAATATCGAATCAACCACTGGAGGGAGCAAAGCACATGTAAAAAAGACAAAATAACCCCAAAAACAAACCCTGAAGCGATAAGGACACACAAGTGACAAAAATGAGAATTGGGAATAGCCCCATGTCAGAGACTGGGTCCATTCAAAGGAACTGGCTTACAGTAAATAATTTTAAAATGGATTTGTTAACCTCCCCCAACCCTTTCCTTTTCTAGCCACGGTATCCCCCTTTGATGGTATCCAAAGGTCCAACCTGGAAGACGTGCTAGGATTTTGGTGTCTGTCAAAAAATGTTCTTCTCATTTAAACTATGGTGGCTGCAGCAAGCCAGAATCATCCTGGAATGACTGCACCATTTGGACACCCGATTCCCTGCCACTAAAGAAAGCTGCTTCTTAATCTCAGAGAGAAGAATAGTGCCAGATGAAAAGAATGCAGATGTGGCTACATCACATGGTACGGTATTTAAACAGGACGGTTGCGAT
Organism: Gekko japonicus; assembly: GCF_001447785.1. NCBI lineage: Eukaryota > Metazoa > Chordata > Lepidosauria > Squamata > Gekkonidae > Gekko > Gekko japonicus. Next base: position 54,333 of record NW_015159754.1, read on the forward strand.
ATTTCAGAAATGAATACAGAGCAACAAACAGATTACATAGTCGGCTCGCCACGTGTAGTAAGATCTTAATCAATACTATTAATTTGCTGAAGACGTGATGATGAACGATAGTGGAAAGAGCGCAGCAGTCTTCAGAGCAGACACACATATACATCTTTAACAGTTTAGTCTAAATGGATTTAGAAGGGTACAGCTCTGTTTAGGGTTGGGGTATAGCAGGGGTGGCAAAACTGTGGCTCAGGAGCCGCATGCGGCTCTTTCACACATATTGTGTGGCTCCCGGCAGTGTGGTTGGGGAAGCTAAATATCATTAGCAAACAAATATCATTGGGCAAATAAAATATCGTTATCAATGTCTGCTTTTACCACTTATTATTTTGGCAGTCTCGTTTATAATGTTAATCAGGGCTCTTTTTGTAGAAAAAGCCCAGCCAGGAACTTATTAGCATAATAGGCCACACCCAACAGCAGAAACTCATTAGCCTATTAGGCCACACCCCTGACAGCACAGCTCATTAGCACATTAGGCCGCACCCCGATGTTACCAGAAGTCTGGTCATCCAGCCACACCCACCTTTTGCTTCTTATTCTGTTTACCTTGTTTGTGGTCAAAACCCAAAAATTTTTTTGTAGCAGGAACTCCTTTGCATGTTAGGCCGCACACCCCTAGTGTAGCCAATCCTAATGAGTTTCTGCTGTTGGGTGTGGCCTGTTATGCTAATGTGTTCCTGCTGGGCACGGCCAACTCGGGAGCCAGCCGGAACTCCGTTCCTGTGCGTTCCTGTCCAAAAATAGCCCTGTTAATAAAAAGCAAATGTGCATATTTACCAGTAAAAACGTGTAATATTTGTTCATGTCTTGCGGCTCTCAAACATCTGATGCTTATTCTATGCGGCTCTTACGTCAAGCTAATGACGTTTGGCCACCCCTGGGCTATAGCAATGTGATCCTATGCTGAATGCTCCAGTCAAAAGACTTAGACTGGAGTGACATTTGATCGCACTGCAGGTGACCTGCACGAGCTGACATTATCCTTTCTTTTCCAAAGTTGGAGATGATCTTTCCACTCTAGCTGTTGACCAGAGATCAGGTTCCGGTGTGTTATGCTGTGCCAACCAAAGGAGGGGGGAATCAATAGCTTATTCCACTATTCAGTAGTGCATGTACTTTAGGCCTTAAAAGAGATGGTTTTTTTGTTGTTGTTGCTGCTGTTTCCGGAAGCTCTTCTAATGTATGATTGTTCCTTTGATCTTGAATCAGGGCGGTCTGAGGACTGTGCACTGTCACTTCTATTTATTTATTTATTGTACAACATTTATATGCCACTTTTCTGCCTTCACAAAGGCCACCAAGGGGACTAACATACTAAAACAGGCATGAGAAAAAAATCACTTTTTGAAACCATTAAAATCGCACACACACACACCAACAAAAAAGCCACATCATTAAAACAAGTAAAACTGAACCCATTAAAGCCATTGTTAGGCCAATGAAGGTTATTGGAATTGGAACTGAACCCAAATATGTACAAAGTTAGGTTGCCAGCCTCCAGGTGGGGCCTGGAGATCTCCCACTTCGACAACTGATCTCCAGCTGACGGAGATCAGCTCCCCTGGGAAAACGGCTGCTTTGTAGGGTGGACTCTGTGACATCATACCATGCTGAGGTCTCTCCCCTCCCCTCCCCAAACCCTGCCCTCTCCTGGCTCTACCCCCAAATATCCAGGTATTTTCCACTCCAGACCTGGCAACCCTAGTACAAAGACATACAAACAGCAATCCCCCGGCAGATTCGTCTGTCCCCTTCTTTTGCCGTCTTCCCCCAGGGGGTGAAGGCTTCTGGTTTAGTTTGTTATCCCCTCAGCGATTCCTCCTTCCTGACTTCGACAACTGATCTCTAGCTGACGGAGATCAGCTCCCCTGGAGAAAACGGCTGCTTTGTAGGGTGGACTCTGTGACATCGTACCATGCTGAGGCCCCTCCCCTCCCCAAACCCTGCCCTCTCCTGGCTCCACCCCCAAATCTCCAGGTATTTTCCACTCCAGACCTGGCAACCCTAGTACAAAGACATACAAACAGCAATTAGAGCATTGGTCAGGAAGGAGGAATCGCTGAGGGGATAACAAACTAAACCAGAAGCCTTTACCCCCTGGGGGAAGACGGCAAAAGAAGGGGACAGACGAATCTGCCTGGGGAGAGAGTTTCAGAGCTATGGTGCCATGACCAAGAAGGTCCTCTACTAGGTTCTCACCCACCTAGTCTCAGAAAGTAGGGGCACCTGAAGCTGGGCCTCCAAAGATGACTATTGTGGTTGTCAGGCATGTTCATATGGGGTTAGGTGGTCCATCAGGTATTGGGTGTGGAACCTGTAGAGAGCGGGGCTTGGGGAGGGGAGGACCTTGGCGGTGTATAATACCACAGAGTCCACCTTCTCAAGCAACCATTTTCTCCAGAGGAACTGATCTCTGCAGTCTGGAGATCAGTTGTAATTCCAGGAGATATCTAGGCCCCACCTGAAGGTGGCAGCACTACGCAGTAGCCTCTTTAATCTCAGATGAAATATTAATCTAAGGATTTTAAAAGGGTGTTGCTGGATCAGCCCTAGATTCATCTAGAATCTGGTGTTGTGTTCTCAGCAGTGGTCAGCCCGGTTCCTCCGGAAACTTAAAAGCAGGGCCTAGAAGTGATGGCTGTCCCCAGTTCTTTGTCCTCATCATCTGGTGATTAGAAAAGGACCATCTCTTGGCTCGCCTACAAGTTAAAAAAAGAAAAAGAAAAAAGATTAATAAAAAACTCAAAAACAATAAAGGGGAAGAAAAAACACCACAAAAAGATTTAGAAGAGATTATCAGAGACTTTTATGGGAATTTATATAAAAGAGAAGATATAAGAGAGAATGAAATACAGGACTATCAGGAAAAAAAACAAAAAAGGGAAATTTAGCGAAGAACAGGCAGCTATATTAAATTGCCCTATAGAAATTAGTGATATAACAGAAGCAATAAAAGATGGGGGGAAAAAGAAATCGCCAGGCCCGGATGGGATTCCAACAGAATTCTATCAGGTATTCGAGGAGCAGTTAGCAAAGCCTTACAAAGAGCTAATTAATAACATACCCCAGTCAAAGAAGATCCCCGCCTCATGGAATGAGGCGCTGATCACTTTGATCCACAAACCAAACTCAGATGAGGAAGAAATAAAGAATTATCGACCCATCTCACTACTAAATACAGACTATAAAATTTTTGCTAAGATATTGGCCAACAAAATGAAAAAAGGGCTTTCAAAAATAATTAAAAACGACCAATCGGGTTTTCTACCCAAAAGAAAGATCCAAAATAATGTAAGGAACATAATTAATGTGTTAGAATATTACGAAATGCAACCAGGGAAACAGATGGCTTTAGTTCTACTAGACGCAGAAAAAGCATTCGACAACGTAAATTGGGCATACATGCTTAAAAAACTAGAGCTATGGAAATGTGGGGCAGCTTTCTACACAATGATAAACACTATGTATAATAAACAAAATGCTAGAATTTTAGTAAACGGCGAGATGACTCAAGCTATCCAAATCCAGAAAGGCACAAGACAGGGTTGCCCCCTTTCCCCATTACTGTTTATATTTATTATTGAGTCATTAATTGAAAAAATTAGAACTAATGAAATGATAAGGGGATTAAAAGTAAAAGGGGAAGAGCTCAAAGTACAGGCCTTTGCCGACGATCTAATATTTGTATTGGAAGACCCAGAACAATCATTGCCAATTTTAATAAAAGAAATAAAAGAATTTGGACAACTTGCCGGGTTTAAAATTAATATCCAAAAAACTAAAATAATAGTTAAAAATTGCTCCCAAAGATTGGTAACAAAGCTCAAAGAAATTTCGCAAATGGAAATAGTGTACAAAGCTAAATATCTAGGGATCTGGCTATCAGATGACATTACAAAGTTATTTGAAAATAATTATCAAAAACTATTAACAGAAATCAGTACGGACTTGAAAAATTGGGAATCCAAGCACTTATCTCTAAT
>NW_015159754.1:58721-62608 GCF_001447785.1 Gekko japonicus
AAAGCAGATCAATGGAAGAAAACGTGGAGATCAATAAAATATATGAAGGCAATCCCTTATAAAGAAAATATTTACAAAATGTTTTACAGGTGGCATTGGACCCCTGAAAAAATCGCTAAATGCTTCCCCCAAGCCTCAAATCTCTGTTGGAGATGTGGTAAAAATGTAGGTACTTATCTTCATATTTGGTGGAGGTGTGATAAAATTCAAACTTATTGGAAAAAAATACACCAAATTCTAAGAGAAGTGCTAAAAATTAATATCCCTTTAAAACCCGAAATATATTTACTAAATATGATCCCGGATAGTATTAAAAACCACAAATCAATAATAATATACATTCTGACTGCAGCAAGGATACTGATAGCAAGGCGGTGGAAATCAAAAGATATACCATCTATAAAAGAACTTAAAAACAAAATTTTGGACATTGCGGAAATGGACAAATTGAGTCTGGAACTGAATAACAAACCAGAGAACATATTCTGGAAAAGATGGAAAGTTGTATATGACTGGCTAAAACATAAAAGGAAAGCTTAACAAGCTAGCAAATCTACTTGAAAATTGAAAGATTTTTTGGAGGATGTATAAATGATTTTTTTCTTTAATATATCCTATGTATATAATGTAAAGGTGAAACTGGAAAATAAATTTATTTAAAAAAAGAAAAAGAAAAGAAAAGGACCATCTCTGAATCATCATGCACCATAAGAACGTAAGAGACGCCAATGTTGGATCGGGCCAGTGGCCCATCTACTCCAACACTCTGTCACACAGTGGCCAAAAAGACCAGGTGCCATCAGGAGGTCCAGCAGTGAGGCCAGGACACTAGGAGCCCTCCCGAGATATACCCATAAAGAGCACTGATCATGGAACGCTTGTTCCTCAGCTGAGAAGCTTCGTCATCTTAATGATGATTAGTGATGCCAAGAAAACTTATTACTGTCTAGTTTATAATTAGTGTTACCAATCTCCAGGTGGTGGGTGGAGATCTCCTGGGATTACAACTGACACACATTCAGACCTACAAAATCATTGTTACCAGAATAAGTTGTGGAGGTGATATGGCTATACCTATGGCCCATCACTAATACCAGGAGTCCAGTTATCAGTATACAAGGAAACAACATCTGGCTAAATTATATGTGTACTAAAACTCTGTAACAGGTCTTAGAATGTGTGTCTTGAATATATAGATAATAGTGACCACTGAGGAAGGCCCTTAGGGGCCGAAACACATTTGGTCTTCAGTTGTAAATTATTTACCCATCATATGTATGTATAAGCTTTTATAGTCTGATCTTAGACAAAGTAATTTTTAATCAGGAGTGTTTTAACATGTGTGCACCTTAATAAATATTTGTACTTTTATATATATGGTTTAGCTTAGCCCCTTTGGTTCGTTAACAGAGATCAAGTCACATGGAGAAAACAGCCACTTTGGAAGGTGGCATTATGCCCCATTGAAGTCCGTCCCCACCAAAACCCCACCCTCCTCAGGCTCCACCTCCAAAATCTCCAGGTATTTCCCAACCCTTTGATGGCAACCCAGTTTATAATCTATCTAGTATATTTTACCCCATCCTTCCACCAGGGAAGGGAAGGTGGCATGGTATAGTCCAATTGCGTCAGATCTCAGAAGGTAAGCAGGGTCAAGGTACTTGGATGGGAGACCATCAAAGAAGGCTCTGCGGAGGAAGAGAATGGCAGACCACCATAGGGTTGCCAAGTCACTTACTTGGCACAGTGGGGGAGAGTTAGTCCCTGCCTGGTTTGGGCTGACGTGTCCGGCGCGATGACATCATCCAGAAGTGACGTCATCACATTGGGCATGTCGCTGGCTGACGCTCTAGCAATTAGTCTGGAAATCCAGGCTGATTGCTAGAGCATTGCCCGGCAACATGCCCAATGTGATGACGTCACTTCTGGATGACGTCATCGCGCTGGGCACGTCAGCCTGAACCGGGCACTTTGGGGGCGGGGTTTCCTCCCGCCGGCCTGATCTGGACCAGCAGGGTTGAGGGCCCTTTGGGTGGGCAATCCCCCACCCCTCCAGGGGACGTGGCAGCCCTAGACCACCACTGTCACTTACATTGAAAGCTCCTTGCTGGGGTCACCCTAAGTCATTTGCAACTTGATGACACTTCTGTACATAACTTCATAATCCTCCAGAGTGCTCAAGGTAGTGCCCATGGACCCCCTTTCTGTATTCCCAACCACCCTGTGTGGTAGGTTGGGTTGAAACTGAGGGACTGGATGAAGACAACCCAGCAGAATCCTATGTCATAGTGAATGGCATGGTTTCAGATCAGCGGTCTCTTGAACAGTACAGCAGATCGCCAATGGCAGAAGGTCGTTGTTTATGCAACTTGTTTGACCCAGTTGAGAAAAATAAGTTATTTTTTTTATCAGTGGTTCCGCATACACTTTTTTTAAAAAAAGAACATGGATTGATCTCGTTGGATGTCTGAACTTCTTGTTCCTTGGAGATCAGATAACTAGGTTTGATCTCAGCTATCATTTTTCAAAGGAAGTAGGACTATTGGCATCGCAGTCAGGTTTACCAAAAAAGAAGAACAGTAAATATTGTATGGCTGCAAGCATCGGTTATCTGTGGCAGGCATCTCACATAAATACAGTCCATCATAATCACATGGTTTTGCACTGTTCAAGTGTGTAGTGTGTGGAAATGTGGCAAAGTCCAAATGGACAACAACGAATGAATAATAACAAAACTCTCAAATTGTTCCTTATGATCGTGTGTTCCTTTACACATTGTTGTGTTGCTGTTGGTGTTTTCAACTGAAAGATTTTATGGATGTGTACATGAAAGTCTGCATATACACGGGACATAATCCAGAGGCAGTTAGGCATTCCCATGTGCCATTAAGAACATAAAAAGAGCCCTGCTGGATCAGACCAGTGGTCCATCTAGTCCAGCATCCTGTCTCACACAGTGGCCAACTAGTTCCTCTGGAGGGCCAACAACAGGGTAGAGAGGTCGAGGCCTTCATAAGAACCTAAGAAGAGCCCTGCTGGATCAGACCAGTGGTCCACCTAGTCCAGCATCCTATTTCACACAGTGGCCAACCAGTTCCTCTGGAAGGCCAACAACGGGGCAGAGAGGCCGAGGCCTTCATAAGAACATAAGAAGAGCCCTGCTGGGTCAGACCAGTGAGGGTCCATCTAGTCCACCATCCTGTCTCACACAATGTCCGACCAGTTCCTCTGGTGGCTAACAAGAGGGCCTAGAAGTTGAGGCCTTTCCCTGATGTTGCCTTCTGGCGCTGGGATTCAGAGGTGTGGCGCCGTTGAACATGGAGGTCCTCCTCAGTCACCATGGCTGGTATCCTACATGCATCTGTCCAAGCCCCTTTAAAAACTGTCCATATCTGTGACCACCAGTACATCCTGTCAGGTTCCCAGTCAAATCACTCTCCACACACACTTTTGCAGTGAATTCTTTATTTAGAGATATGAGATGCTGTGGGTTCAACCTCTTTGTTAGGACTGATTTGCAAAGGCGGGAAACGGCAAGATATAGGCAAAACCCCAAAATTTCATGCACACCAACGTCAGCATTTCTACAGTGACTCTGAAAGATATACAGCCACCATCTAGCCAGGCACAGTCTTACTCCAAGGACATTTCTCATCTGAAAGATGTCTTGGTGGCTGAAAGAGCCAGTTTGGTGTAGTGGTTAAGTGCGCGGACTCTAATCTGGGAGAACCGGGTTTGATTCCCCACTCCTCCACTTGCACCTGCTGATGTTACCTTGGGTCAGTCACAGGCTCTGGCACAGTTGTCCTTGAAAAAAGAGCAGTTTGTGTCAGAGCTCTCTCTGTCCCACCCACCTCACAGGGTGTCTGCGGTGGGGAGGGGAAGGG
>NW_015159754.1:63429-81865 GCF_001447785.1 Gekko japonicus
CTTAAAGGAGTCCGCCCTCTTAAAACTTTTGTACAGTTAAGGAGGACTGGTATTAATAAAGGGGTTGTACAATATCTTTTGTGATATATAAAAAAGATGATACTTAGATGTTTGGATATATGATTCTTTACATGTGTTAATGTTTTATATGATAATATGATAATTAATATAATGGTAAGTAATTTCTAAGAAATATAGAAAAATATTAAAATGAAAAGATATATATAATTACTTGAGATACATCGTAACTTCCAGCATACACATCACCAGCAATTCAGAGACACTCTAGTATTTGGGCAAAAACTCTATGGTAAAAAGAATGACTTCTACTGTAGAGTTTCCTCCAAATACCAAAGCATCCCCACATTGCTGGCAACGTGATGGTGTCACTTCCAGTGCTTGAAGGAAGTGACATCACCAGCAACACAGCCCTAGGCCTATTTTTCCTGCCAGTAAGTCTCCCAACCCCCACCAGTTGCCAGGGAGTCCTGGCAAGCCTAGCCTATGGCCATCACTACCTCCTCTGGCAGAGCTACATGTTCTGAAATACAAGCAGGTGTTTGACATTCTGAAATGGATGGGGGAGTTCCTGGTCCGGGTGATTTTGTTCAGAGGAAAAGGTTAAGTACCCCTGCCTTTTCACTTTCCCTGTTGCCCCAAACAGAAGGGTAAATGGGCTGTCATTAAATATGTCCCTGTTTATCTTTTGGGCCCGACTAGCAATGTTCCCAGGGAACTGGGCCCTCACAAGCTTCCCGCAGCAGTTGTTTGCTCACAAAGACTTGTGATTCAACTTGGAGCAATTGCTTTTGAAACATAAGCAATATTGTCCTTTCAGTAATTTCCTAGTAAAGCACCAGTGATTAGTGTTCAGAGTTCTGAAGGTCTCCCTTTCTCCTCGGTGGTGTTTATTTTTAGTTCCCCGGGAAAGTACAGGACGTTCTGAAGTACCTGCACATTGCTGAACCATTGTGCAAAACATCTGTGAGAGTGGACTTTTCAGTGCTTGTTTTGTTGCTCTCATGATGTACTCTTCCTTCCTGGTGTTGCAAGGCAACTTTAACCCATGTACATGCCACACCATCACTAGGACGGAAGCAAGGCTTTTCGAAACAACATTGACCTACCTACCGGCAGTGTTCCCTCTAAGCTGAGTTAGTGTGAGCTGGCTCAGGTTTTTTTTAGCCTCTGACTCACACATTTTTTTTCTTAGCTCAGGAAGGATGGCTCCAAAGCAAACTGATTTATGGAGTAGCCAAATCGCTCGCTCACCACTTTAGTGCCAGTAGCTCAAAAAGTAATTTTTGTTCACAGGACTCCACAGCTGAGAGAGAGCATTGCCTACCGGTATAAATTCCTGCAGAAATAACTGGAAAGCAGGGAAGACTTTAACGGGAAAATGCATAAAATATACTAAAAGAGGATAGATGCATAGGGTTGCCAACTCCGGGTTGGGAAATGCCTGGAGATTTGGGGGTGGAGCCTGGGGAGAAATCTTGGCAGGATATAAAGACATTGAGTCACCACTCCAAAGCAGCCAGTTTGGTGCAGTGGTTAACTGTGCGGACTCTAATCTGGGAGAACCGGGTTTGACTCCCCACTCCTCCACTTGCACCTGGCTGGATGGCCTTGGGCAAGCCGTAGCTCTGATAAGAGCTGTTCTTGAAAAGCAGCAGTTTCTGTCAAGAGCTCTCTCAACCCCACCTCCCTCACAGGGTGTCTGTTGTGGGGAGGGGAAGGAGTTTGTAAGCCGCTCTGAGACTCCTTTAGGTAGTGAAGGGCGGGGTATAAATCCAATCTCCTCCTCCTCCTCCTCCTCTTCTTCTTCTTCTTCTTCTTTTCTTCTTCTTCTTCTTCTTCTTCTTCTTCTTCTTCTTCTTCTTCTTCTTCTTCTTCTTTTCTTCTTCTTCTTCTTCGGAGCTGATCTCTTCCAGGCCCCACCTGAAAGTTGCAAACCAAAGAGAGAGATCACGGGATGGAAGTTGAAAGGAAGTGAACAACTGTGATGCATGGTGCCAAAAAAAGGGGGGGGTCTTCACAGATATACACGAAACGCGATGTAATATGCATGGTTCGTTGGTGTTGATGGCGTTTGAATTGCTTCCAGTAAACTGAATACTGAAAAAAGAATTTACATGTCTGTGAAGGACCTTTTTTTTTTTTTTTGGCACTATACATCACAGTGGCTTGCTTCCTTTTAACCCACCTGGAAGCTGCATAGGGTTGCCAAGTATAGCTTACCTCCGCAGCGGGGGACTCCCGAGTGGATCCCGGAGCGTGCACGCGCGTGACCAGGAAGTGACGTTATGACGCCGGGCATGCTGGGGGCAGGGCCACAACCATTCGAGGGGAAACCATAGAGTTTCCCCTCGGATGGTCGTGGCCCCGCCCCCAGCGTGCCCGGCATCATAACGTCACTTCCTGGTGACGCGCACGCCGGGGTGGCTTTCCCCCCGGGGCCCGATTCCGCAGCGGCAGAAATCGGGCCTCCAAAGCGGGGGTTTACCCACCCCCCGCCCCCACTTGGCAGCCCTAAAGATGCACCATGAGATAATATGCACAACTGTCCTGTTTTTGGACATGTCAAGGAATTGGGGCATGGACTCTACGTATTTCAAGTTTCTAGATGGCTTGATGGACCATAACCATTTCATTACCTATAGCAAACTGATTTGCAGTAGATGCAAGGAAGACGAATACCTAATTTTAGCATTTGCTGTGCCATGGAGGCATCTCAAGTAATGTGAGGGAAATCTTCTTTATTTTGATAGAGGAATAAGAACATAAGTGAAGCCACATTGGATCAGGCCAATGGCCCATCCAGTCCAACACTCCGTGACACACAGTGGCCAAAACCCAGGTGCTATCAGGAGGTCCACCAGCAGGGCCAGACTTCCAGAAGCCCTCCCACTATTGCCCCCCCCCCAAGCACCAAGAATACAGTGTTCCATTTTCAGACTCTTTTTTCATAATCAGGGCACTTTGGGGTACACAAATACCACATTTCATCCATCTGGGTGGGGTTTGGCTACCTAGTTTTGTAGCTTGCTTCATGGCTCCCATTTCCCCGAAGAGGTGAAAGCTGATGTTGTCTATTAAATGCAAGACAAATTTCATATTTTTGGGACTAAGTGGAAATATTTTGTGATAAGCTTTGTATAACCTACTTTTTCAGGAGATGTGCACAGATACCCAATGTTCAGAGTTGTCTAGCAAACCTTGTGTGTTGTGTATTTCAGGCATGGTGTAGAAATGTCTTTATAATTTGGGGGTACCATTTGAATTTCCTGCTTTGTGGAAGAGATGTACCAATGTCCCATTTTCAGGTTTTAGTTTGTAATAACTGTGTTATTTTGGACAATCTGTGCACAAAATTCAGCATTCTAGGTCAGTTTACTTACCTAACAATTCTGATAACTCTGTGAATACGTATGAGAGGTTCTACCATCTTTAGATGTATATATATTTTTTAAAAAAAATTCATTTCAACAAGCTCTTTATTAATGTCTCCTTCATTTTCTTCTCTCCTTCCTTTGCATTCTTTCGTTGATGTAGCTGACCATCTAGGAATTGAATTCATGGGTAAGTGTTTGTTTGTTTTTCCCCTTCTTTGACTTCCTTGTTTGAATTTGCCCCTTTTTATTAATATTGTCAAATGGCTTTTGTGTTATACTCCGTGCAAGAACCTCAGGCTCTGCAAAGAGATGCCAGGCATGGGCGTGAGATGCTAAAGCGCCCGTGTGAAAAGAGCTTTCATGCTTGGAGCTTTTACTTACATGAAAATTTTATGAAAAGCAGCTGCTGTTCTGTCTTTGGTAGACATCTGGGGTCTAACCATATGGAAAATTCCATCCTTCTTTCCTCCATGTTTCCTTTGAAACAAACAAAGAAACAAAGTAACCTGTATCTGGGCACATTAATAAAGGAAGCTGCCTTCTACTGAGTCAGACCTTGAGCCTCTCAAGCCATTATTAGCAACTCCGGCTGGCAGCAGCTCTCCAAGGTCTCAGGTCGAGGGCTTTCCAATTGCCTACTAACTGGAGATGCCAGGGATTGAACCGGGGACCTTCTGCATGCCGAGCAGATGCTCTGTGTCTGAGCCACAGTCTTAAGCCAGTTTGTTTTGTAATATGAAAGTAAAGGAAGATGGGGGGGAAGCGGCTTGAGCTTTTTATCTTGTGTCATTTTCCAGCTGGAAATTACCCTCCGCGTGTTGCTTACTCACCTGTTGAGGGAAACGGGTAGGGAAGATACAGAGCTCATATCGTTCCCCCTGCCGTTGAATGAAAAACCAGCTTGTGGAGTCTGATTCTGAACTCAAGAAGGGTGCCGGATGTGAAAGCCTTAAACTAGGGTTGCCAGTCTCCAGGTGGAACCTGGAGATTGCCCTGCTATTGACATCGATCTCCAAATGACCATGATCAGCTCCCCTGGAGGAAATGGCTGCTTCGGAGGGTGGATTCTATGGCATTATATCCTGCTGAAGTTCCTTTCCTCCTGAAACCCCGCCCTCCTCAGGCTCCACCCCCCAAATCTCCAGGTATTTCTCACCCTAGAGCTGGCAACCGTACCTTAAACAGCCTCTTTCGGTGCACCCTTTTTTTTAATTATTCAGCTGCAACTTGGCTAAGGGTTTTAAAAATGTGGAGGAAAGAATCACATAAAATCGCATAATTTGAGCTCTAGAATATCTTTTCAAAGAACGTCCCTTTGGAGTATGAAATGAAGCATTTTATGATAGGAGGTGAAACTCAGCACGCTCTCGGGTCATGTGCTTCTTGGTATTCCGATAGCAACTCATTTTGAAGAGGGCCACGTTTGGAAGGGAGCAAAGGGTCATCAGCCAATGGCGTTGGCTGCTGAGTCCCGTCCAGAAGTGCGGTCTAGAAAACACGTCTGCTGTTTTAGCAGAAGGCCGTTTTGTATACCCTCGGAAGGGAGAGGGGGGAAAGAACCATGAAGTTGTAAGCTATATAAATGATTGTTGTCAGCCTGTTCAATGAAGTCAAGTTCATGTTTGAAAGAACTGAAGGTACCCAAGCAGTTACCGAGAAGCAAACATAAAGTTGACAACGAGGTGGATAACAGCAATAGAAAAGCCCTGGTAACAGTTGAGCAAGCAGGCATCTGAAGGGAAAGACTGCCTCGTTCTTTGTGTGGCAGAAGGGGAGTAACATAAATTAGACATAAGTGTGAGTCCTCGAGCGAAATCATTGAACCTGTAGCAAAATCTCTCTACCAGGCCTCTAGGAGGGTATGTTCTTTCTGACCACAGATTCCACTGTATTTTAGTTGGATTTGTGCTGTAATACCAATAGGTCTGTGTGTGTGTGTGTGTGCGTGCGCGCCCTCCCATTATGATACGGTTCCTCAAACCTTACCAAGGGCTTCGGCAATGTGAAGGGCATGAGGCAGGTGGAGGTCCAAAGTGCATGAAATGGACCCAGAGCTGACAAAGCTTCTTGGCTCTTCCATCCAGCAAGAAAAGTCTCAATGTTCTACGAGGGTTGCCAGACTGCTGGTCTGGGCAGGGGTTCCCCCAATTTTTCAGGCTTCCGCCTGCTGTTGGCCAGCTGGGGAAACCCCGTCTCCAAACCAGGATGTCACATGTCAATGTCCCTAATGTGATGACATCACTTGGAAGTGACATCATCACATCAGGGATGTTGCTCGACATCCCTGTCCACCTCTGGAATGCCCCCCCCCAATCTGTCCGCCAGGAAACCAAGGGGGCCTGGCAACCTTACTCGCTACAAATGTCACTGTGATGATCTGAAACTTCACACACACATACACACTTATGTAATTCAAAATATAGGCAAGCAGCTAGCTACAGAGATTATGCTTGGGGGACAATCATGGGAGAGCTTCTGGAGTTCTGGCCCTGTTGGTGGACCTCCTGATGGCACCTGGGGCTTGGCCACTGTGTGACACACAGTGTTGGACTGGATGGGCCATTGGCCTGATCCAGCATGGCTTCTCCACTGGTGGAACTCCTGATGGCACCTTGGTTTCGGCTTTTGTGTGACACAGAGTGTTGGACTGGATGGGCCATTGGCCTGATCCAACATGGCTTCTCTTGTGTTCTTAAGTGTCTGGGGCAGTGATGCTCTGTCTTCTTGGTGCTTGGGAGAGGGGGCAAGAGAGGGAGGGCTTCTGGAGTTCTGGCCCTGTTGGTGGACCTCTTGATGGCACCTGGGTTTTGGCCACTGTGTGACATGGAGCATTGGACTGGATGGCTCATTGGCCTGATCCAACATGACTTCTCTTATGTTCTCTTATAATAGATAATATTGAGGAATAAAAAATAAGCCACGGCTGATGGTGCAAGTAAAGTGTGTGTGTATCCTTTTTCCCCCCAGGGGAATCTATAAGTCTTTTAGTTTTCTTTCAGCAAGAGTGCAAGATCATATAACAGTGAACCAAGCAAATGCCACGAGCAATTTGTGCATTTGGAAGCACTATTTGTTTAACGCTGTAAAGGGAATTGTTTTTCTGTTGTTAGCTGCAATCAGAATTATTATTTTTGTGGGTTCACACGTCTGCATTCCCCATCACAATCCAGTGCAAAGGGGCTTACTTTCTGGAAAATGAACAGTACTGCAGCCACTAGTGTTATTGAAACTGGCTCTAAGTCCTGGTTTCCTTGATTTACTCCTCATTTTACCTAGATTTCAGTCAGCCGGTCGATTCACCTGCTGGGATAGGCAGAAATCCATATGTAAACCTGTACAGATTTAGCCCACCCAGGCTAGTCCAGGGATGAGAGGGAATCCTGTACTTTTCAGTACATTAAACAACAAACCTCGAGAGTGTCTATACCCTCTCTGGTTTTCAGACAATTTGCCACCAGAACCTCTTTTCACTAGTCCCTGCCTTTCCTAAGGGAGAGATTCCAGCCCTTAGTTAGCATCTGGGATTTAATACAGTAGCAACTCAATCCAGAGATGCACACTTTTACTCTTACCAAGGTAGCATATGGGGTCAGGGTTAGGCACAAGATTTAGCCTTGGAGTTCAAGTTACAACACCAAAGACAATTAGAAGAAGGATCTTTATTCAGTACAGAGCTTAGTATAGACTACGAGAGATTACAAAAATAATAAAGGCTAGGGCTGTTTGCCTTAACTAAACATTAATGATTCATAGTTACCAAGTCAGGAGTATTCATCAGTCCAACATAGTCCAAGTACCAAGGGATTTTGAGGAGAAATCCCATCTTTGCACAACCATGTGCTCCAGTTCACAAAGCAACTCTTTGTCTCCCAAGAGACAGCATTCCAGGTGCAATAAAACAGACAATGACAGGGGAGAGAGCAAGAGCAAGAGAGCTCACTCTCATCGGGATCAATCAATTATACCCCAAGCTAATCATGACTAGCCGTGGTCTTTGGCCAATCAGAGTAGCAGGGGTGTGTGGCCAATTTCTGGTTGCCATAGCTGCACGTCAGGTGTGTGTATAGATTGGCTAGGAGTTTGGAGACCCCGCCTGCAGTCAGTTGACCCCAAACTCCAGCTACTTCATGAGTACGTGACTTGTCGCATGTGGGCCAGAAAGTGTAGCTATGAGGTCTGGCTTTTGGCATGAAAGTATGAAAGAATGTGGGTTTATGGCATGGTTATTGAGGCCATGTGGCCTCACCATTTGGCTTGCAACAGGAAATAAGACACAGCATGTTATCAAAAGACATCAGAGGAGAACGCATGTGAATATAGAAGCAATATTTCTATACAAAACCAAAGAACAAAACTTCCTCAGAGTGAGATGCATAAGTAAGTAAAGATGCATCCTCATCCCACTTCTGTAGGACTTGGGCTCCCCAACAGCCTAGAACAGGCTAGCTCTGCAACTATATTTATTAAAAAATTGCCATGAATTGAACCAGGTCTTTTAAAAGATGGGAGAACAATGGGGAAAACACTGGAATGCAAACATTTGACAGTGAGATTTTATGTATGGATGAACTAAAGGTGACAGCTCATGGAGCACTTCAGTTCAACCTGAGTGAGAAAATGTGTGTGTGAAGTGCTGTCAAGTTGCTTGTGATTTATGGTGATTCTATAAATTAATGATCTCCAGAACATCTTATCGTTATCAGCCTCGCTCAAGTCTTGCAAAGCGAGGGACGTGGTTTCCTTTACTGAGTCAACCCATCTTACGTTTGGCCTTCTTCTTTTCCTGCTGCCTTCCACTTTCCCTAGTGTTATTGTCTTTTCCAGGGATTCCTGTCTTCTTATAATGTGACCAAAGTGCGATAGTCTCGGTTTAGTCATTTTAGCTTCTAGGGAGAGTTCTGGTTTGATTTGATCTGGAACCCACTTATCTGTCATCTTTGGCGGTCTACAGTACCTGTAAAACTGTCCTCCAACACCACATTTCAAATGAGTCCACTTTCTTCCTGTCAGCTTTCTTCATTGCCCAACTTTCACACTCATACATAGTAGTAGAAGAAGAATAGATTGGATTTCTACCCCGCCCTTTTCTACCCAAAGGAGTCTCAGAGTGGCTTACAAACTCCTTTCCCTTCCCCTCCCCACAACAGACACCCTGTGAGGTAGGTGGGGCGGAGAGAGCTCTGACAGAAACTGCTGTTTTTCAAGGACAGCTCTTATCAGAACTATGGCTTGCCCAAGGTCATCCAGCTAGGTGCAAGTGGAGGAGGGGAGAATCAAACCCAGTTCTCCCAGATTAGAGTCTGCGCACTTAACCACTACACCAAACTGGCACTGTGTTTGATAGTAATAGGGAATACTGTGGTATGAATTATCTTGAACTTGGTCACCGGTGATACATCCTTATACTTAAGAATCTGTTCCTTCATGGCTGTCCTTCCCAGTTTCAATCTCCTTCTGATTTCTTGGTTTGCAGTTTCTCTTCTGTTTAGTGAGGGAACCAAGGAATAGAAAATGAGGGCTTGGTAATTATAGTATTATTGTTGGCATGGCATGCTCCATGGTATTGGGCTGGTGTCCCCAACCTTTTTTGAATTCTGACATAGTGTGGTGGGTGCAGCCACAAAATGGCTGCCATAAAATGGCTGTCACGGGAGGCAAAGCCAACCACAAAATGGCTGCCATGGTTTACCTTCAGGCACACAGTGAAGATCCTTGCCCTGTGGTGGCAGCTGCTGGCAAAGCGATGCTTTTAAAGATTTGCACAGCCAATCACATCTCCAATTCTGAATCTCACCCTAATCAAAGTCCCACCCCAAGTCTCCAGGAATTTCCTAACCTGGAATTTGCAACCCTACAGTTAAATCTCTGTGTGTGTGTGGGGGGGGTGCTAAGGAAGCATGATGCATTGCTTCCAGCGGGCTTAGACTGGAGTGACCCTGTGGGGAACTGCACTGTTCAATCAACAGCCCTAGTTGCCTCCGGCAAGACAACACAGTGAAAATCAACGGGGATTCTTGTGGCACCTTAAAAACTGACATTGCGTTGCGGCATAAGACCACTTCTGATACTGCTGGACCTCTGTCGACATATGCCGCATGTGTCAGTGAGACATCACTGACGCTCAGGCGCTAAAGGCTAAAAGATGTGCATCCTCATGGTTTTGATACTTAACCTGCCAGCCAGCCGGAGAGATGCTGTGTTTGGTAGGTCAAAACCTCACATGTCAGCAAATGCCCGTCAGCTAATGTAGCATCTCCCCCCCCCCCAAGAAACCTCACTGGGTTAAGAAAACACAAGCCTGTCATTTCTGTCAGACAGGTTGCCTAATCCCTTTTGAAAACGCTTGAGATGTGTGAGGCACAGAGTCAGCTGAAATTTCTCGGCAAAGATGTCCAAGTGAACCTGTCACTTACCCCCATATTGTTCCAGCAGGCGTCTCCTTCAGCTTGGCAAATGGCGCCGGGAAATAATGCATTGTTTTGACACTCTCATGAGGGAACCTTGTAAAAATCGATGCAAACAGCAGTTAAACCCTGAGCGGGGAACCTTTGAGTATTTGGAAGGGTTTGGACACTGGCTTTTGTGAGACATTTCAGAGATGTATGGAAGCGGGACTTAATTTCCTGTAGCAGAATCAAGGCTCTGCCGATGGTTTCCAGCTCCTGGTTGGGAAATACCAGGAGATTTGGGGATGGGGCCTGGGGAGAGCAGGGACTTCAGCAGGGTATAAGGCCACAGAGTCTACCTTCCAAAGTGGCCATTTTCTCCAGGAAAACTGATCGCCATCACCTGGAGATCAGTTGTAATCTCAAGAGATCTCTAGATTGGAATACTTTGTTTATGCTAAGCAAAAGGAAAGTACACATGCAACTGCAAGCTCGCTCTTTATTGGATTATTATTACAGCATGGAAACATATATTTTGGGGAAATTTCTTTAGAGACAGGGGCTATCCTAAAAGGGTAATACATAGGGTTGCCAAGTCCTCACCTGTTGTATAGCGGGGGAGTCCAGTCTTGTTCCGGGAGTCTGTGCGCATGTGCAAGGTGCGCACGTGCCACAATTACGTCACCCGGAAGTGACGCAATCACATCGGGCGCATTGGGGGCGGGGCCACAATCATCCAAGGGAAAACCATAGAGTTTCCCCTCGGAGGATTGTGGCCCTGCCCCCAACGTGCCCGGCGTGATTGCGTCACTTCCGGGTGACGTGCTGACACCGGGCATGGCATGTGCTTTGGGGATGGGGTTCTCCCCGGGGCCCGATCCGCCGCCGGCGGGTAACGGGCCTCTCGGGTGGGGGTTTCCCCGACCCCCGGGGGGACTTGCCAAGCCTAGTAATACAGGAAGCTAAGGAAAGAGCTAAACAAATAAACAGGAGGGATTTGTTTAAAAATAAGCAGAATGATGGCAAACTCAAAATTATAGCTTGTGCTTTTGATTATTTAGTCAACTTTACCTGTTGGATTTTTCAAGTGTGGAATATGTGTTGCCTGAGATATGGTGATGGAAGAGCATGTTTTTCAACATCTTTAGCTTAACATATCGTGGAATATAGACCAATCTGATAGCTGTAATTCTGGTGGTCAAATATATGTAAATTTGCCCGTGTCAGAAATTATATGTTTATTTTAAAAATTTTAATGATGTCACCCAAAGGATTAAATTTAGCTCTTGATTTATCTTCATTTATTTAGCTACTTATACAATTTTGATGGCTGCCTGGAATAAGATTTGGAAATAGTTTGTGCTGTAACGGGTGTGAGCAATCAAGGCATGGTAGATAACAGAGTGGCTATGAAGACAGTAAAGAATGAGAGCCAGCAGATGCCGAAGGAAAATACAAGATTAATTCAGAGTAAGAGGCAAAGAGCGTGGGGTAAGCATGTCCTTGACTGTTCACACTTGAAAAAGAATGAATGAATAAGAGTTGTAACCATATTATGATTTATTTGTAAAACAGCTCCATGTTTAAACAAGCAACCTGACGAAGCGTTGGGGGAAATGGAATACTTACCTAGGAAATTTGTCGTTGTTGTTTGGAAGTTGTTTGGAAGCAGCAGCAGCATTGCATGAAATAAAAGAAAGGAATAAAAGAAGAAGCAATGTTTGTGGACTGTAACTGTAATGGAATCATTTTTTTCACAGTGAATGTTGGTGGTTTGTACCACCTGGAGGTTGGCAAACTTAGCTGTGTGTGTGTGTGTATGTGTGTGAAATGCCATCAAATTGCAGCTGACTCATGGTGACTGGGCTTTTCAAGGCAAGAGAGGAACAGAGGTGTTTGGCCATTGCCTGCCTCTGCATAATGACTTTGGACTTCCTTGGTGGTCTCCCATCCAAGTACTAACTTGGACAAACCCTGCTTAGCTTCTGAAATCCAACAATTTTTGACTTATATACTGCTCGGACCCCGGAGGGTCTCTGAGCAGTTTACATATAGCTTTATACCTGACTAGGGCCGCATTTTTGTATGGGGGGGTGATAACCTACCAGCACCCCAGCAGCAGGCTCGGTTGTTGTTCAGTTCCTGGCTCAGTTGTTGTTCAGTTCCTGGCGGGCTCTTCGGCACTTCACCTCCTGGTGCCCAGAACAGGTCTTAATCCGCGGCTCCTTTCGATGGGCTTCATCCGGTGCTCGGCAGCGCGCCAGCCGCAGCTCCGGCTCTGTCCCGCTGGCTTCACCGCGCCACGTCGCAACGCCACCGCACACCACGACTCCGTCTCCATCTCCGCTGCGCACGCTTGCTGGATCGCCAGGGTCATTCCGCCGCTGCCACTGCTGCCGCTCCTGCTGCTCGTCCTCGTAAGGCCTGGGACTATCACCTTTCCTTTCGTAACCAGCTATGGTGACGTTCCTTGGGGTTAAATTTCTGTACATCTGCCATTTTGCGATGTGTTAAACCCAGTGCTTCCGAGCTACTTTCCAAAAGGATCTTGGGGTGTTTTAGAAGCTTCTCCAAGCCTTCTTCATAGAAAACCAGCAATGTCACTTGGAAAAGAGTTTCCTCATGGCTACCAAGCAAAAGTGTGCAGCTATGGAAGCATCAGGCATGCTCTAACACGTGTTTCTCAGTGCCCACGAAGGGCTGCTTGGTAAGCCTGGGCAGCATCACATGTGAACCACACGTGTGACTTCCAGCCCAGAACCTTCCATGACTCACAAGCATTCTGCAGAAACTGAGTCCCCCAAAAGTACTGCTACGAAACAAGGTTTGCTTATTTACTGATACATCTATTTTCAATGTTTTGGTCCACCTTACTCACTGAGACTCCAAGTAGATTATGCAGTGTAAGTTGATAGAATCAATACAATGAGACATCTCACAAACAGAGTACTGGAACTAAAATTACAGCAATCAGAAGAAGCAGAGCCTTTTAGACATGATACAGAGGGGAGATACAATGTAAAAAAATGCTAAAATGAGCATTCTTCCCCTTTTCATCCCCCCTCCACTACCCCTTCCCCCCCCCCCCCATGTTGAAGATTTCAGTGCAAGGTCCTCAAGACAGGATCTTCACTTTTTGCATACTTTTTGCACACTTTTTACAGAACATGGTTTGCATTGATGGTTTCTTCTTCTTCTTCTTCTTCTTCTTCTTCTTCTTCTTCGTCTTCTTCTTCGTCATTGTCATCGTTGTTAGATTAAGATGGATAGCCATGTTAGTCTGTCTGTAGCTGTCAGGTCCCCAGTTAATATACTCTCCACAACACTATTTGTAGTGACGCTTTATTAGAGATATGCTTACATCAGGAACTTGAATTTTGTCAGGACTGAAGCGTGCAAAACTTCAGGTTATCCAGCAGCTCTGCAGGATTGAGTGATTAATAAATTGAAAGATTGAATTGAAAGGTTATAGGTAAACCCAAGTACATCCCCCACCCCATGCATTCGTCAGCCATCAGACCCTAGTGTTACTATGGCAACCCTGAGATATATGGTGCCTTGTCTAAGCTAGCAAGGCAGAGAAGTCTCCAAGGCCAAATCCCATGAGAACAGGCCGAGGGGTACAATTTAGGAAATGCTTATGGCTACTACTGGCATTCACTCTAACAATACATGCACTCCCCTCAGGAATTCCCTCACCCCTAATACATGGCAAGGAAAGCAGTGAAGCAAAACGAAGTGAAGTGAAACTGAAACCTTGACACCAGCAGTAGAAAAGAGCAAGAGTCCAATAGCACTTTAAAGACTAACCAGATTTGTGGCAGGGTAGGAGCTTTTGTGAGTAGGGATGGGCACAAACCAAATTACAAACAGAATTTTGTGATGAACCAGGCCGGTTTGTTGGATTGTAAACTGCAATTCAGCCAATCACATTGATTGCGAACCACCCATGAACCAGTCTGGTTTTTGGTTCATTCGGTTTGAGTTTTTGGGCCAGACATGCTGGCATGCAAGGCAATGGTAGGCTGTGCCACCGCTGCAGCGTGACTCTCCAGTGAGCTCAGAAGGTATTTAAATGCCTTTTCAGTTCACTTGCGAGAGCTGCAGCAACTTACACCGGGGGAGGGGGCAAAAGGTGTTCCTGAACTGGCTTGCATCTATTAGAGGGATGACTTGCTCATGGCAGCAGTGAAGGGGGGGGTTCAGGAAGTGGACCCCATGGATGTTAGAGAGAGGGCCCAGGGGGATCTTTTGGATACTCAGTCTAGACCCCAGTGCCCTGGGAAGGCAGGGTTTGACTCAGGATAAGAAAGCTCTTAAGAAAAGGGTATAGTGGATTTGACAGTGGTGGAGGGGGTTGTGCCAGCAGGCCAACCCTTGGTAGAGAAATATCAAGAGGTGAATGAACAGGGTCTCCAGCATGCCAGGAAGGTGATTTTGCAGGGGGCAGAAGGCAAAAAGGAACAGTTTGCTTGAGGTGGCAGCGAAGGGGGTTTCGGGAAGAGGACCCCTGGATATTGGAGAGGGTGCCTAGGAGCATCTTTTGGATACTCAGTCACGAACCTAACAAACCACGAACCGGTTCAGCTTAAGCAAACCGAAAATTATGTGGAGTGTTAAAGGATGCGACTGATATTTGCTTTGTGGATTTATATTTGCTGCAAAACACTACATGGACTGTGCACACACATACCCCCATAGGCCCAGAAAGCTGTACAAATCATCTGTTGTGACACTACACATAGAAGGTGCCTGCACAAAGCCTTACACGTGGATAGGGTTTCAGCTACACTGCCAGCCTGGTGAAGCAAAGCACACATCTCCATATTGTCAGCAAAAGGACAACCTAAGGAGAAACAGCCCCCATTGCTGAATTGTTGAAAGACACGTATTCCACATCTCTGCTTTATATCTGAATGGCATTTCCTGCTAGATGGACCCTTTGATGACCTGGGAATGGCCAAGATTCATCTGCACATGCACATCAAGGAGGTTCCTTGACGCCAAGTTTCACACTTGCCCAGATGCCCTACTTTGAGTTAGGTCTTGAGTTACAATATTGCCCAACCCTCTAGGTTGCCACCCCTCACTGCATGCAACCAATAGGATTAATTTTGGGACGGACTAACAGGTAGGTGGGTCCACAGGTTGGCATAGTTGCCACCCATTCAAAGATCCACCTATCAAAGATAAGGACCAGTCGCCTGGCCTTTGCTAGCCGCAATCCCCCCAACACCCCGTCTGCTTTAAATCCACTTTTGTCCAGCTTTCTATCCCCAATCCTTGCCTCTACTGCCCACACAAGCTGGCTGGTTCTAGCTGTGTGCTAAACTTCCCTAGAATTCTTTTCTTCCCATCCATTTTTCATTGGAACTGACAAGCTTCAGGACAGATAAGTATCTCCCATCATCACCCTACCTGCTAATGCAAAAGTGACTATTTTAATTCCGTATTTCTAAGGAACTTGATTGAGTGTGCGAGTGCATCTGTATTGTTTGTATGATTTATATATTCTTAAGTAAAAGACAATTATTTTGAACAACACTAGCTTTGACTCCTTCTACTGGTAACCCTTGGTTGGGACCTTGGTATAGCTGGCAAGAACCCATCTAAATTTTGCCAATTGCTGTAGATAAAGCAATTTGGCTAATTGGAGAGGGTGCCTAGGAGCATCTTTTGGATACTCAGTCATGAACCTAACAAACCACGAACTGGTTCAGCGAACCGAAAATTCTGTGGAGTTTCACGAACCATGGTTTCGCACGAACCACCATTTTCCAGGTTTGTGTCCATCCCTATTCATCTGTCACTGCTCACTTCTTCAGATTGTTGTTGTTAGACAAGTAAAATGACATGAAGCCTTTCAGATCCCTCATTATGATCATTATTCACAAGGAAATGATAGCAGAGGACACATCTACATTACAGGTGCTTTTGACACAGCAGAGAGGCTTGGGGATAGGGTTACCAGATCCCTCTGGCTACCAACAGAGAATGGAAGGCTAGGGTTGGCACATCTAGATTGGGAAACTCATGGAGATTTGGAGGTGGGGCCTGGGGAGGAGAGCGACCTCAGGGAAGTACAATGCCATAGAGTCCACCCTCCAAAGCATCCATTTTCTCCAGTGGAACTGATCTCTGTAGTCTGGAGATGAGCTACAATTTCAGAGAATCCCCAGGTCTCACCTGGAGGCTGTGTACAAAATAATTCATCACAAATCTTCAAAAAGGTAGCATTTATACAACGGGAATAGTTTATAGTCTCAAAATATCTAATCCAGAATCACAGTACAAATATCCATACAAAATAAGGCTGAATGAATAAACAGCTGTAGCATCAGTCTTCAGTGTTCACCCAGGAAACACTTAAGGAACAAGAGAAACATGATTCCAGTCAAAGGTTCCTGTAGTTCGCTTTCACGCAGTGGCTAGCTGTGTCTGAACTGATTTGAATTTGTGAGCTGTATGCCGATTTCTGAATATTGTTTAAACCTGAATTTGGAAGCCAGTGATCATAAGATTCCACTTTTTGAAGAAGCTTGTGGGCAGAACATGATAAGCTGCAGCTAGCCGTCACATGAAGGGAACTACAGGAACCTTTGACTGGAATCATGTTTCTCTTGTTCCTTAAGTGTGTTTCCTGGGTGAACACTGAAGATTGATGTTACAGCTGTTTATTCATCCAGCCTTATTTTGTATGGATATTTGTACTGTGATTTTGGATTAGATATTTTGCGACCAAAAAAGTATTCCTGTTGTATAAATGCTACCTTTTTGTTTGAAGATTTTTGGTGACTTGTTTTGTACATGGTTTCGTTCTTATTGCCATTCCTTCCTGTGTATCTCTGGTTTCTTGTTTTTGCCCACCTGGAGGCTGGCATCCATACTTGTGGAGAAGGCTAGAGTCCTAAAATGACAATTTGGGTGTTTGTTTCCTGTTTCAAAAAGGCATCTCCAAACGCGTCACCAAGCAGCAAAACAGCAACAGCAGTTTACCAAGGATGGGTACTAGAAAATGCGGACTATCTTGGATATGCAAACTTTGAGTCCAGTGGCACCTTTAAGACCAACAAAGCTTATACCCAGAATTAAGCTTTGTTGTTCTTAAAGGTGCCACTGGACTCAGACTTTATTCTGTTCTTTCAGACCAACATGGCTACCCACCTGAATCTATCCTGGATAAACGTTAGAGACATTACAGCCAGTGTTCCCTCTAACCTGAGTTGGTGTGTGCTAGCTCACAGTTTTTTAGCCTCTGGCTCAGAGATTTTTGTCTTAGCTCAGGAAGGAGGGCTCCAGAGCAAACTAATTCATGCAGTAGCCAAATCACTCACTCAAAACTTTAATGCTACTAGCTCACAAAGAAGAATTTTTGCTCACAAGACTCCACAGCTTAGAGGGAGCATTGGTTACTATTCCCTCTAAGCTAAGTTACTGTGAGCTAGCTCACAGGTTTTTAGCCTCTAGTTCATACATTTTTGTCTTAGCTCAGGAAGGATAGCTCCAGAGCAAACTAATTTAAACAGTAGCCAAATCACTTTAATATCAGTAGCTCAAGAAGTTGAATTTTTGCTCACAAGACCCCACAACTTAGAGGGAACATTGGTTACAGCATATGGAATCCTGAGCTATAAAAGAAGATGCACTTTGCAATCCGGAATTTGCAGATTTCTTTTCTCAGGTTGAAATAAGTACCAACAAATATATCAAGCCACCCCTACTCAGTCATATCCCCCTCCTTTCTTTGCCAGCTAAGGGTGGAATTCAGCTGTTAAGTCCTCACGCAAGAACCAGGAACGTTGCAATGCCAATCTGAATGTGATCATGATTCCGAAGGCTCATCCTCCCGAGTGTGTGACGACAGCAGTGTCAACAGCATCGACCATGAACAATTTTATAGAGTAAAAGCATAAAACCAGCCCATGCGTGACTCCAAGCTCAGTGGCGCAGTAGCATCAAGACAGTGCTTTAGTAGGCATGTCTGCCAGTTGTCTGGTGGTGGTGTTTTTTCCTATGTCAAGATTATTGAAATGGGGCTCACTACCAGTGTTCCCTCTAAGCTGAGATAGTGTGAGCTAGCTCACAGTTTTTTAGCCTCTGGCTCACACATTTTTGCCTTAGCTCAGGAAGGAGGGCTCCAGCGCAAACTGATTTATGCAGCAGCCAAATCGCTTGCTCACAACTTTAATGCCAGGAGCTCACAAAGTAGCATTTTTGCTCACAAGACTCCACAGCTTAGAGGGAACATTGCTCACTACATATAAATCTTTCTTTGGGTTTATTTGAATCTTATGAATGCCATTTAGGGATAATTCATTGGAATTATCACACACACACACGCTCATACAGCCATGTTGTAGAACAGTTGTATTTTCAAAATTGGCCCTGCCTGTTTACTTTATAAGAATGGGAGATTTCTCTCTGAGTAGGTAGGGCTGACAGCTCTGGGTTGGGAAATACCTAGGGATTTTGTGGGTGGAGCCTGGGGAGGGCAGTTTTGAAAGGGGGGGACCTCAGCAGGGCACAGTGCCACAGAGTCCATCCGCCAAAGCAGCCATTTCCTCCAAGGGGGGCTGATCTTTCACAGTAGGGGCTTTTCTGCACTCTTCTTTTAGTCACTTGTGGGCCTATTCAGGGCTATTTTTGGGCAGGAAT
>NW_015159754.1:82235-92455 GCF_001447785.1 Gekko japonicus
CCTGCTGAGCTTTTTCTACAAAAAGAGCCCTGCTTGCTTTTCTTTCTCTGCACATGTTTTGCTTCCTCTAGTTGCCACTTGGGTATTACGTTTCTGTATTCTGTATGTTCGGAGTATATACACCAGAGATACAGTGATGTAATATTGAAGCAATCACTAGAAGGAGCAAAACACATGCGGAAAAGAAAGAAAATGGAGCAATATGGGCACGCAAGTGATGAAAAGAAAGAAGAGTGTGGAAAAGCCCTAGGTCTCAAAGCCTTGTTCTGTCTCACTAGGGGGAGATACGTTTGTATGTTGTGACTATATCTTAGCTAGCACCTTTTTCTTTTTCTTTTATTGTTCTAGTATTCTATGTTATTCTACCTGGCTATAGTCTTTTCACAAGTATCTGTGTTTTTAGGATTCAAGCTTGGTAAATAGAACTTATTAAAAAATCTGATCTCAGGTCTGAGAAAGAATCCTTGGAGAATTCTTGCACATGAGCCATCTGCTCATACACATGCTATCTTTAAACTCCAGAAGGAGGGGATGCACATGTAGAAGAAGAAGGAGGAGGAGGAGGAGGAGGAGGAGATTGGATTTATACCCCACCCTTCACTACCCAAAGGTGTCTCAGAGTGGCTCACAACCTCCTTTCCCTTCCCCTCCCCACAACAGACACCCTGTGAGGTGGGTGGGGCTGAGAGATCTCTGACAGAAACTGCTCTTTTTTTCAAGAACAGCTCTTATCAGAACTATGGCTTGCCCAAGGTCATCCAGCCAGGTGCGAGTGGAGGAGTAGGGAATCAAACCCGGTTCTCCCAGATTAGAGTCCGTGCACTTAACCACTACACCAAACCACTACACCAAAGTTGAACTGTGTTCAAATAGGGGATGCACAGACTGCTTTGGAGCCATTGGTCCAACTGAGACTTGTCTAATATTGAAGTTGTCACAGTGTAGATATGAAATATTAAAATTAATGTCTGCAAGTGGTGACAGCAGGAAGATTTGCCTGAATCCCTGGGTTTAGGGCAGACCTCCTAACACTGAGACACAGTGCTCGGACCCAGAGAGTTGGGGGGGGGGCATACAACCAGTGGCTGGGTGATGAAGTTGGGGAGAAGCTCCAGGCAGCTGAAAGAGAGAGCAGTTAAAGCGAGGGCCAAGTCTCAGTAAGAGAACATTTGAGAGCAATACAACAATGGACAAAATTTAAGATTTTTTTCCCAGATTTAAAAATAACGGTTATGTGCCGGTTCTCATCCTGGCACCCGTGTTATAAGTTTAAGTAAATTCTGGAACGATCAGGAAGCAATGTCAATATGCTGCTGACACCCTTTAGTTTGCATTTTCTCCTTGGCTTTCTACTTTTTTCATGCTATGCAAGGTGTTTCTGGGGAATCCTGTAAGTTATCCCAAGGTGGATTTGGCGAGGTTATGGAGTTGGGGCAGAAACGTCCGGTTACCAAAAGTAAAAGTGGTTGAAAGTGAGGGCCAAGAACCCGTAAGATAACATTTGAGTGCAGTATGATAATGAACACATTTTAAAATGTGTCCATCTTAAAAAAAATAATCTTCTGCGTCATTTTTTCTCAGCTCTCTTCTTAGCACCCGTGTTTGAAGTCTGAGTGAATTCTGGAATGATCCGGAAGCCCACTCAAAACGCTGCTACCTTAATTTCCATTTTCTCCTCGGCTTTCTACTTTTTTCGTTGCCATGAAAGATGTTCTGGGGGAATCCCGTAAGAGGCTGATCCAGGATGGGCTTTGTAGATGTGTGAAAAGAACCCAAGTGTGCTGTTGTAATTAAACACCTTAAAGGTCATGGACAGCAAACACAGCTTTTTAAACAAAGCCAGCAGAGCAGCAACTTGAGAGAAGGTCTTTATCTACTTCTCATACATACATACATAGACCTTTATTGGCATGACACAGGAAAAATAAGGAAGGCAATGGAACAAATAAATTATTAGAACGAATTAATAGATCATAACAAGTTACATCAAGTTACACCAACAGGGGATCATTTTTAAACTTCTCAAGAACAGTGAACTCAGTTAGCTTATAACTCACTTTGATCCTCTTGTTGTTGCTTGTTATTGCTTATTATTGCTTGTTCAATGCTTGTGATGTTTATTGTTGTAAACGATTGTTTAAAAACGAATAAAAATATATATTAAAAAAACTCAGTTAAAAATATAACAATCCAAATGAGCACAAGGGGGATTAAGACTTATGTGCCCTTACCCTTCGCTTCCAAACATAAGCTAAGAATTCAGCAACAGACAGGGCAATTGCCGAGAACTTATCAGACAATAGAATTTTAAGATCATTGTCAGTCGAATTCCTTGTGGAAGGTAAGTGGGGACTGATCAAATAGCTGCGCATGGTAGAGTACTGGGGACAGCGTAGAAGGATATGAGCAACTGAATCAGGTTCACTATAGAGACAATTGCAGGTTCTATCCCTATAGGGGATACCCCTATATCTGCCTGAAATAACAGCCGAAGGAAAGATCTACTTCTCTAAGTCTCTCATACATCTGTGCTAAATGTTATATGCTAAAAAAAACACAAACATATTCTTATTTCCAATTGCAAGTATTTGTGTGGGGTGGGGGCCTCAAAATATGTGAGGTTTGTTTAGGGATTTCCCACCCCCTCGACTCCTCTGTACGAGTCTTTCTGCTTTTACAAGTAGCTTTACCAGCCTTCAGGTGGGGCTTACATATCTGGAATTATGACTGATCTCCACACAAGAAAGATCAGTTCCCCTGAAAAAAATGGCTACTCTGGAAGGATGGTGGACTCTATGACATTATACCCTACTGAGATCCCTCCCTTCCCCAAACCCATCATCCCTAGGCTCCACCCCCAAATCTCCAGAAATTTTCAGCCCAGAGTTGGCAACCCCATTTCCAAGTCTGCTTACGGCAAGCGGACATGACCACGGGCTTACTGGGAATAAGAAACTGGGAAGGACCTGATGTATTTGACTCATTTTTCTTTCTGCAACCTTGAATGATACTGTTGGCCTTGTCAGGGAAACTTGATTTTGCCAAGCCGAAGACCTTGCTTCTGCTGACAGTGATCTAAGCAAACTGTCTAAAGTGTTGTTTGATATTCTGCACCAAAAAATGCTTAATGTTGCCCAGTTCTCAGATATCTCTGCCGGTCCCATTCCTTCTCCTGGATGTGAGCCACACTGGAAATATGTCAAGGGCTCAATCAGACTTCAATTATATTGTGCATTTTGGCTGCATGTAACCAACATCATTTGCATGTCACTTTTGCGAGGGTAGCTGATGTCCAGGGGTTACTAATGACCATTTGCATTATTGGCACAACTTTTTGATTCTCATGTTATTACCTTCCAAGTATGATAGCTGCTCAGTTCTTGAAACCATCTTGATGAATGCCTTAGGAACAATGAGAGCTAACAAACAAGGGACTCTGGTGTCTCTTAATTTCTCACAATATTTGATTTCTCTTGGGCTCTTGCAAGCTTGCAGTGAAAGCACTCGACATCCGCCCATAACTGAAGCCTCACCTGGTGACTGCTGTGATTGGCTGACTTGACCCTTTATTTTTTAAATCCTTCCATTTGTATACCGCTCACCCCCTGAGGGCTAACGGTTCACATATTTAATCAGTACAAGTCCTAACCTAGGGCCACATACAAGGGGGTGTGTGTGACTAACCTACCAGGCACCCTTTGTAGCGAGTTGGGTTTTTTTCTTCTGTTGTCTGCGGGCGACGTCCTCCTGGCACTGGTCTTGATTTATGACTTCCTGGCTGTTGCGACACCTTCGAGTCTGGGCCGAGTGCACGTCCGTGCATGCTCGCTGTCGGCCTCTCCATCAGGCTCCGGCCTGTCGTGCCACCCCACCTCTGTGTCTGTCGGCCCAGCCTCCTCTCACTCGCCAGCCTCGCCAGCCGCCGCCATGCTTCTCCACCACTCATTGCTCCCTCGCTCACGCCGCCGCTACACCACAAGGGACGGGTGCCCCCCCCCGCTCTAAGAGCAAGTACCCAATTTGTCTATTTGCCCTTTAATGGGCTTTCGAGCCACTGGGTGGGCGGGAGCTGGGACATAGGGCCGGGAGCTCACTCCGGCCGCGGTGGGGTTCCACTCTGGCCGCGGTGGTGCTCGAACAGCCAAAGCTGCTCAGCCAGATGTAATGCAGGCTTCACTTACCACCTGCGCCACCACTCCCGATGATGAATGTCTCATAGTTTTCTGTGTTATATCTTATTGGCTGCGTAGTATCACATGGCATTACAGCTGGAAGTCCATGCCAGCTATTGAGAGTTTGGCAAATTACATCTAGCACCTGTTACAGTGATGGTGACAACTCCTTCCAGTAGGGTTGCCAGGTCCCCTCATCACTCCAGCGGGGGGATTTGGGGAGCATTCTGGGACATCCCCGATGTGATGATATCACCCGGAAGTGATCATGTCGGGGACATTGTGTGGGGATGCTCCGGTTTAAGGACAAAACTCTGTTAAAACCAGCTTAAAACCATAGAGTTTTGCCCTTAAACCAGTGTGTCCCTGCATGACATCCCTGGCATGATGATGTCACTTCCAAGTAATGTCATCACGTCAGGGAAGTCGCGCAAGGACGTGGCTGTTTGGGGTCAGGGAGAAGCCCCGAAAGCCGGGGGAACCCCTGCCCCGACCTGGGGACTGGCAAGCCTATCTTCCAGGCTACGTAGGCCAAGCCTTACAAACATGTTCAGAGTAAGGTTGCCAGCTTTGGGTTGGGAAATTTCTGGAGATTTAGTGGTGGAGCCTGGGGAGGGTGTGGTTTGGAGAGGGGAGGGATATTAGCAGGGTATAATGTCATAAAGTCCACCCTCCCAAACAGCCATTTCTTTCAGGGGAACTGATCTCTGTTGTCTGGGGATCAGTTGTTATTCTGGGGGGGATAAACCCTGCTTCAGAGACATACACAATGGGTTTTGGAACTGATTTTTAAAAAGGGCAGCAGACTGAGGTCACATGCAATAGGGGATGTGGGGAGGCTAAGCAGACTAAATTCAGTGAGCAGGCCTGAGAGCCTCCCTCGTGCCTCCGGCGGAGGAAGGAGGACCACCGTGCACTGCCCTTGTATTAGTTCGTTGTTTATTCATTGTCTTTTGATGTGTCTTCAAGAGAACCCGAAACCACCGCGTTGACCCCTGTATAGAAAAATTGCTTTCTGCTTTCTATATCCACATGCCTTCTCCTTTGATGTCTTTTGATAACATGCTGTGTCTTATTTCCTGTTGCAAGCCAAATGGTGAGGCCACATGGCCTCAATAGCCATGCCATAAACCCACATTCTTGCACACCTTCATGCCAAAAGCCAGACCTCATGGCTCCACACTCTGGCCCACTTGCGACCAGTCACGTACACAATGAAGTAGCTGGAGTTTGGGTCAGCTGACTGCAGGCAGGGTCTCCAAACTTCCAGACAATCCCACAAACCTGATGTTAGCAACCATGGCAACCAACAATTGGCCACACACCCCTGCTACTTGCGATCGGCTGATGGCCACGGCTAATCATGATTAGATTGGGGTATAATTGATTGATCCCTATGGGAGTGAGTTCTCTTGCTCTTGCTCTCTCCCCTGTCATTGTCTGTTTTATTGCACCTGAAATGCTGTCTCTTGGAAAACAAAGACCTGCTTTGTGATTTGGACCACATGCTTGTGCAAGATGGGATTTCCCTTCAAAATCCCTTGGTATATACTTGGACTGTTGGATGTTCCTGAATTTGGTAACTATGAATCTCATTAATGTGTTGTTAAGGCAAATTGCCCTAGCCTTTGTTATTTTGTAATCTCCTAGTCTGCTCGCTGTGCTCTGTACTGAATAAAGATCCTTCTTATTTCTAATGGTCTCTGATGTTGTAACTTGGATTCCAAGTCTAGCATCTTGTGCCTAACGCTCACCACATACGCTACCATGGGAGGGTAAAAAGCGTGCATCTCTGGATTGAGTTGCTAATGTGTTCTGTCCCAGATGCCAACTAAGGGTTTGGAATCTCTTCCCTTAGGAAAAGCAGGGACTAGTGAAAAGAGGTTCTGGTGGCAAATTGTCTGAAAACCAGAGAAGGTATGGACCATCTCGTGGTTTGTTGTTTAATGTACTGAAATGTACAGGATTCCCTCTCATCCCTGGACTGGCCTGGGTGGGCTAATCCTGTACAGCCCCAACCATGTAATCTGTTCAGGGGAACTGGTAATTAGTAGAAATATTTGTTGCACTCATAATGAGTTCGTAAATTCATCACTAGATATGTGCTCTGAAGACAGGAGCAGAAGTTAATCCTGGTATAATCCCAGGATGTAACATTTCCAACA
Source organism: Gekko japonicus (assembly GCF_001447785.1). NCBI lineage: Eukaryota > Metazoa > Chordata > Lepidosauria > Squamata > Gekkonidae > Gekko > Gekko japonicus. The sequence goes on from NW_015159754.1 coordinate 88,573, forward strand.
AGAACAAGGTAAACACAAGCCTTTATGTCTTAGTTTTACTCACTTCTAAGATACGTTAACTCTGCTATCATGAGTGAAGAATTTTTACTGGAGGGATCCCCAGACTTGAACATGATGATATTTTGCCTGTCCTCATATATAAGGTTACACAGATTTCTACCGGTTCTTCCCTTGGGACTTGGGAGAGACCCGGGAAAAGGTGATGGTACTCAGTACCAGTGAGTAACATCTCTCTCTCTCTCTCTTTCTCTCTCTCTCTCTCTCTCACACACACACACACACACACACCTGGTTACACTTACACAGTTGCGATGGATTTTATACTCTTTTAAAGCATTGCTTTAGGCAGAAAGCAATTGTGTCTAGTATGCGTGGGTAGATACTAAGCAATTAGTGAACACAAATGGAAACATCTGGGCTGGTGTTACACTTGTGTGTTTCCATCTTTCAGATACAAGAATAATTAATGCTGAATGGCAAGGATGAGAGCCAGTTTGTTATAGTGGTTAAGAGCGCGGACTCTAATCTGGGAGAACCAGGTTTGATTCCCCACTCCTCCACTTGCACCTGGCTGGATGGCCTTGGGCAAGCTGTAGTTCTGATAAGAGCTGTTCTTGAAAAAAGAGCAGTCTCTGTTAGAGCTCTCTCAGCCCCACCTACCTCACAGGGTGTCTGTTGTGGGGAGGAGAAGGGAAAGGAGTCTGTAAGCCGCTCTGAGACTCCTTTGGGTAGTGAAGGGCGGGGTATAAATCCAATCTCTTCTCTCTTATCTTCTTCTACTTTGACCCTGCCAAATCAGAAAAAGCGTGAGAGACCAGTGCTGCAGTAAGGCTATTTAAAAGGAAACGCAGAGGACCAGTTTGTGGGGCTTGTGATGTTTGGAGGGCAACTACCTCCTTATATAAAGCACCTCCAATAGAAGATTTATTTCAAGTGGCACCCCCCCAGACTTCCCTAAGGTGTATTCTTAATGCATCTTCTCTACCTAGATTCAGATGGGTAGCTGTGCTGGTCTGAAGAAGCAGAACAAAGACCAGCAAAGTTTTATTCTGGGTATAAGCTTTCGTGTGCATGCACACATCTGTATCTGACGAAGTGTGCATGCTCACGGAAGATCACACCTAGAATAAAACTTTGTTGGTCTTAAAGTTGCCACTGGAGTTAAACTTTGTTCTCTACCTAGAGTAAGTGTGGAAGCACCTTTCTGGTTGTCCATGTAGTTAGGGTTATATAATCTAGAAGATATTTTCTTAATAGGGAAAAAAACCTTCCAAAATATAATTTTTTAAAAAATATGCAATTAACTGCCCTCATGTTTTAAAATGTGTGTGTACTTTTTCAGATGAAGCAGAAAACAGGAGAATGTAGTTGAAGTGTGCCATGACTATAGATGTTTCTGCTTTCTTGTGTATGTTAATTTTAAATAAAATTATATGTTTGGTGATTCTTTATCTTAAGTCTTTATATTGGAGTATCCTACATTATCAGTACTATCCAGGTGTGTATGCAAACCATAAAAAATAGACATTTACCTAGCTGTCTTGAAAAGATTCAGTAGTGCATTTAATTAGGAGTAGGGGTGCTGACCTTCAGGTGGGACCTAGAGATCTCCTGGAATTGCCACTGATCTCCAAACCATAGAGATGTTCCCCTGGAGAAAATAGCTGGTTTGGAGGGTGAACTCTAGGGCATTATACCTCCCCTCTCCAGACTCCGCCCTCCCCAGACTCCACTCCCAAATTATCTGAGAATTTCTACCCCAAAAATCTCCATGAATTTCCCAAGCCAGAGTTGTCAGCCATAACTAGGAATGTGGTGGTCATTTCTGAAACTACTTTCCAGGGACAACAATAACTGAATGCTTGACGGAACACAAATAAGTTTTCAACTGGTTCCTAAAAATGTTTCCATGCAAAATTATTTATTTATTTGTTTGTTTCTATTTATATCCTGCCATGACTCCATGATCCCTGGCTACACAAGTCGTTTCACAATGATTCTTCTTTGGCAGAATGTGGAAGGATATGCAATAACCTGGTGTATCCTTTGCAGTATAGAAGGAAGGGCAATTCTGTATCTGTATCCATTCTGTAATTTTTCTCCCCAATCTGATGCACAGTTCATTCACTTCACTACTTATCCCTGGAACAATTTCAAATGATTCCTTTTTTAGCAAGGGGAAAGGATGTGTGGATATTTCCATATAGGCCTTTCTAGTTTTTCTTATTTAAGGTGCAGATCGACCAGCTTACATCCAAATTGGGAATGAGCTTGGCCTTTGCATTTAAATGAGGAAGTATGCATAATGAAGCAGAATCCTTTTATTTCAAATAGGTTGTGATGGGATCTGAAATATAACATGAATTAAATTTCAGAAAACCCACCCCTCATGTACCAAACACGCAGCGTTCCACAAAGTGGAAGAATCCATGGAAATATTTGGAGAAGCTGTTTCCGGTTTAAGCGTTTCGCTGCTTGGATGCATCCCGTCTCATTCTGATAGGGACGCGCCGAGACCCAGCCGATGGGAGGAGCTGAGGAGGAGCCTCTTCCAAGGTGACGGCCAAGGAATTGAGGCTCACCTTATCCCCGAAAGGTACCATCGTGCGGAGCCAACATGGCGCTTAGAGATGACTGCCGGAGCAAGTGACCATGATCAAAACCTTAAAATGCTTCCAAAAGATCTTCAGGTCTCCAAACTGTGAGTTAAACAATGCTCAGGTGAAAAAGCGAATGGACCTTGGTAGTAATTGGAAGTGCCTAAGTTGGAAGCGTGGAGGAAGAGGAACTAAGTATCCCCCCCTTTTTTTGAAAAAGATTTAAAAGTGGTTTTAAATCGGAAATAAAAAGACTCAAAGCCAAAATAAGCACATAAGAAGTTAAGCAAAGGCAAAAACTGCCAAAATATACAAAGCAGATCTAAATCGCATAACTTTTGTCTTGTTTTGGGAAACTTACTTCTTGTTGATATTATGGCTTGGGAGAGGATGGAGAGTGCTGGAGAAAAAACTGGTTACCAGAAATAACATATTAATGACTCCTTCCCAGAACCAGGAAGCAACTACAGACTTTTCTTCAGTGTTAGAAAATGCACTGCGCCCCCTAATGGAACAGATGACTAACCTCAACACCAAATTAGACAGTGTCCAAAAACAACTGAATCAAATGGATAAAAGAACCTCAGTAACTAAAAAAACATTGAAAAAAATGGAAAAACAGAGAGTATTAATAAAAGAGTAGACGAAGCAGACGAGAGATCCTGTGATAAAACGCAATTAATATAGCTCCAGCTGGAAAGAACTACATATGTTCTATGCTTCTATGAGATCCCTGAAGAGAAGAACGAGGACTTAAGAGAACTTTTGGTGGAGGCTTTGGCCCCATTAATGGATTACAAACAGGAAGACCTTGTGAAAGAGATGGATGTAGCCTACAGGATCTACCCAGACTTTATAAAAAAGAATGAACTCCCAGGGGAAATTTACCTAAATTCACGAAACGATCTACCAGAGAACTGGTGCTAAAACCTACAATGGGAAAAATCTGTAAAAATTAAGAATGAAGAGATAAAAATACTAAAAGATATTCCCTTTGAAATCAGAAAATGGAGGAAACTATACAGGATGCTTACTCTCACTCTGCAAAAAAAGCAAATACCATATAGATGGTTATTCCTGGAAGGACTGAGTTTCAATTACTTGGATAAAAAATACAAAATTGACTCTGTTCCAAAACCTGAAAAATTTATGGATCAAATGTTTAATTCGAAATACAAAAAGAAAGAAAAGAACTCTAAACCGGATCAGGAGGAAGAAGAAGATGATGAAGAAGATTCACAGGATTCAAAAATCACTACTTCCACATCACCAGAATCATCAGAATC
>NW_015159754.1:93088-101737 GCF_001447785.1 Gekko japonicus
GACTGAGTTTCAATTACTTGGATAAAAAATACAAAATTGACTCTGTTCCAAAAGCTGAAAAAAATATGGATCAAATGTTTAATTTGAAATATAAAAAGAAAGAAAAGAACTCTAAACCGGATCAGGAGGAAGAAGAAGATGATGAAGAAGATTCACAGGATTCAAAAAGCACTACTTCCACATCACCAGAATCATCAGAATCGGAGAAAGGAGAAGCCGCCCCTAAACCCAAGAAAACGAAGAAACGTAAAAAGAAAAGACTCTAGAACACGAACAATAGTTTTTAAAGGCAGAATTTGTGTTAAGCTATGAAATGCATACTCTTAAAGCAATATTGTAATGAATCAAATTGAACACCAAACTTGTAATATTAGGTTAATAAGCCTTATTTTTAGCAAATAAGATCGTGATATGTATTAGCTCTCCTTTCCCCAAACCAATAGAATGGTAGTTTCCTTTCCCCATCCAGTAGTTTTCATGTATTAGTCTACCCTTTTCCCATTTCTCATAGTTATAGTGATAGGGCATAGTTCCCTTTCCCCTTCCAATTTTTAGTTGTAGTTTATAGAAAATAAAAAAATCCCCTTCGGGGGGAAAGAAAAAGAAAAAAATTTGGAACAGCTTTTCCACTTCGACATGTTTAATGTCCATCTACACTGTATGGTTGACATGGCTAAATGTTTTGTTGCAGGTCTGATTCCCCCCCCCCCCCATGGCCACATCTTTCCATGAAGGGCTCTTGTTGTAAAGCCCAGTCAGAGTAGCGAGTGCTGACCATGGTACATCAACAGTCTGATTCAGTATCAAGCCGCTTTGTGTGTTTGTTTATTTATTTTATTCCATTTTTATCCCGCCCCCCCCGCCACAGGCAGGCTCAGGGTGGCTTACAATAAGGGTTAAATCCACATTAAAACACAAACATGAAAAGCGTAGCTCAACAATAAAATAGATTAAGATGAAAATATAGTGCTGGTGACAACAACAACCTGGTGGCCATGACAGATGTTCCCAAAAAATGGCCCCTGTCGGCATCCGGCATAGTTAGTTCGTATTCTCCACTTCAGTTAATGTTTGTTGATGTTACTAATGTAGTTGATGTTATTAGTGGTGGCTCCTAGTCGAAGGCCTGGTGGAAGAGCTCTGTTTTACAGGCCCTGTCGAAATGTAAAGGATCCCACAGGGCCCTGATGTCCTCCGGGAGCTCAGTCCACCTGTGTGGAGCCGCCACTGAGAAGGCCTTCGTCCTGGTAGAGGCCAGTCTGGCGTCTTTCGGTCCAGGGAGGGCCAAACGATTTTGTGACCCTGACCTCAGTGCTCTCTGGGGGACATGTGGGGAAAGGCGGTCCTTCAGGTAGGCCTGGCCTCCTTCAGATGCACTTGTAGCTTTAGTACTATCCCACGTGGCAGTCTCATATAAGTATGAATGTTCTGATCATATGGGTGGGGCCAGTCATTTGTTGCTCTCCCATCAGATTTCCATCCCATCCAAAGGGAAATAATGGAATGACTAGGAATCCTCACACTTGGGGAAATGGCTCCCACACAGCCACTGGTTTGTGTGAAGTGGAGCCAGTGAGGCGAGACAGATATGTCTGTTTTGGAACATGGAGCCATCGTGTTTGACATCCACTATTTAGGGTTGCCAGCACCGGTTTGGAAAATACCTCGAGATTTTGGGGGTGGAGCCTGAGGAGGGTGCTTGGGAAAGGGAGTATAATGCCATTAAGTCCACCTTCCAAAGCAGCCATTTTTCTCCAGGCGAACTGATCTTTCTCTCCTGGAGATCAGTCGTAATACCAGGAGATCTCCAGCCACCCCCTGAAGGGTGGCACGCCTACCAGCATTCCATGGCCACAGCGGCGAGCAGGCCTGATCCGCACCCCACACCCCCACTTACCAATGTGTGAGCAGTAACATTATCCTGAGGCAAGGGAGTAAAAACTCACTGGACTCTTTGATGCAGCTGTCAGACATGGGGGAATCCTAGACCGGTGGTATTTCCCCCAAAACCAGGGTCCCATCCCTAAACATGGACTTGACAGGGCAAAGAGTCAGATGCCAGGAGGCAGTTTATCTGGCCAGTCTCGCAGTTGTAAGGTAGGTATCTGCCTGCTGAATACAAGTGGAATGGGACCAAATGCCTGTACCACGAAATCCAAGTGTTGAGAAGTTGGCCTACAGTTTTCTGTTTGAATGTGAGAATTTCAGCTTCACATCTGCCTTGAGCAAATCGCCGACATTTATCCTAAGCCGCCCCCACAGCTTGTTGGAAGAATGAGAGGAGATAGCCCCGCATGTGCTGCCATGTGGTGTGTCACACATATAAGTGTGACAGATATGAACGAGGATTGGATAGTACCAGGGTTGCCACCTCTGGGTTGGGAAATACCTGGAGATTTTGGGGGTGGAGCTTGGAGAGGGTGGGGTTTGGGGAGGGGAGGGACCTCAGCAGGGTGAAACTCTAGAGAGTCCACCCTCCAAAGCAGCCATTTTCTCCAGGGGAACTGATCTCTGCAGTCTGGAGATCAGTTGTAAAGATTTGAGATCCCCGGGCTCCCCCAGAGGTTGGCAGCCCTAGATAGTACTACCCTTACTTGTTTTATTCTCTTATCAATTGACTTCCCCCCCTCTGCATTCTTCTCTGTGGTGCCTCCTCTCCTCCTTCGTTTGCACGTTCACCAATGGAGGTTATGGGTTGGTCAAGTGTTTCCATGAAGATGACGAATACATGTTGTGAAAAGCCCTCGCTAGGAGTCATTCCCAAAGAACAAATTAGCTGGATTGTGCTGTAATGTCGAAAGGGGCATTCAGGGGGTTGCTCGTCTGCTGCGGGAATGGCGCCTCTTGTCACCACAAATGATACAGCCGTTGAAAAACCGGGGTCGCAATGTGAGTTAAATTGCCTAGTTCATAAAATATGAACGCCTGGGAAATGAATACACCGGAGTTCAGTCCCTTAATCAGCGGCAGAGACACAAAAGCACATCTCTTACTTACTTGCTATTAGATGCTGTTTTGTGGAATATTGATGAAGCCCTAACAAAGGAACCTTTGTCGCTGTTCCTTTAACAACAGCAAAAACATTTTTTAAAAAATATATAATATACTCTTGGAAGGTTTGCTGCCTATAACTGAAGTTCAGGTATGTCATTTAAAATGGTAATGATTTATTTATTTGATGCTATTAGATGCTGTTTTGTGGAATATTAATGAAGTCCTAACAAAGGAACCTTTGTCGCTACACTGGCCTTTCCTTTAACAACAGCAAAAACATTTTTTAAAAAAATATATAATGTACTCTTGGAAGGTTTGCGGCCTATAACTGAAGTTCAGGCATGGCATTTAAAATGGTAATGATTTATTTATTTTAGATCCTTGGGAGGGTCAGGACCCAAGCATGGGTGGTGGTGAATGGATACATTTCTCCCAGGGCCTGAAGGTCTAGGAAAGAGATTCCAACCATGGGGCCCGCAGGTGCCATGACATCCACCAGTACCTTTCATGTTGGTGTCCATCAAGAGTTTTTAGAAAGTGGGTGGGGCCAGATGGTGCTTTTATTCCACACAGCTTCCGATTGCCCATGCAGATCTTTAGAAATGGAGCTGTGGCTGTGGCTGCCGCCACAAATCAAGAACCTTTGCGGTAGCTGTTGTAGATTTTCCGGGTTGTGTGGCCATGGTCTTGGCATTGTAGGATCTGATGCTTCGCCAGTAGCTGTGACTGGCATCCTCAGAGGTGTAACACAGAAAGATGGAGTACTCTCTGTGTCAAGGTGAGAAGAAAAATATTAGGCAAGTAATTTATATCTACTCAGGAAGGTGGGGTAGGGCTGAGCCATTATCTTGTAGGAGTTCCCCAGGCTGTGAAACATGCTAATGGAGGAGCTTTCCTGAGGAGGTTCTTTTGTGTATGGATTGTTTCCTGAGGAGGTTTCCTGTTTCCTGAGGAGGTTCTTTTGCATGTGGATTATCTGTTGAAATTCTAATCTTATCTGTAGTGCTATTGTGATGTGACTAAAGGTAAGCTGTAGGTATTGAAGAAGCTATTTTGAGTTAAGAACCAAAAAGATTAATTGGATACAAAATAAGGGGCCAGAATTAATTTCAGTAAGTATAAAACATCAGTATATAAATAATGTAAATTATACAAAAATACATGGATTTATTACATGTTGGTTTAAAAACAATTATAGGCCCAAATTTAGCCTCAATAAAAATATCATTCATACAATATTTCAAAATTTGGACCTTGTCTCCAAATCAGGTACATGTAAATCAGATGATATTACATCTTTGTACCTTCCAAGTGTGGTCCAAAAGAATCAGTTTGAAAAGCAATATGGAGCCAGTGTAACCTAATAGTACAGTGTAACTTAATAGTATGTAGTGCCACTACATACTATTAGGTTACATTGGCTCCATATTGCATTTGGATTACATATATCTGATCTGGACACAAGACAATACCATATGAGGCCTATAAAGTCCCTCCTTGCCTTGAGTCGCTGATATCTATCAGAGCATAATTCTCACTTAGTCCTATAATGTCTAATATTATTATTGCAGTAATTTAGCCTATGTGTAACCTGTATGCTCATTCCCACATGTTACATCCAAATGCTGCCCCAAACCTCAAACTTCTTTCCCATTGGCGGCAGCCACATTGATAGGTATGGACACTGGCTCCTCCTCCTCCTAAGGAACCAAATGTCTCTGTTTATTTATTTTTAACAACAATGCAGCAGAAAGCATCCTGGTGCACCACTAACCTGAGCAGCCCCTCTACAATCATGCACCACAGTATACAAAATCATTGCCCACGGCTGCAGAAATCTGTGAACTGATGCCCTGGTTCAACACTGGCTTTAGGAGAGAAATAAAACTGGTCGTCTCTATGTTCCCTTATAAAAACTGTATATTTATTTAATTATTATTCAAATTTATATTCCGCCCTCCCCAACGGGCTCAGGGCGGCTAACAATAGGGCACAAAGTCATGATAAAACAGTCAAAAGCAGAGTAAAACAATACAAAATTACAATTAAAGTGCTGGTGCTCTAAAAGTTCATCATTCCAAGATGGGTTCTGGAAGATGGACCCAGAACGACGAAGCAAGTTCCAAGACAACGCTGCCTTCCGATCTTCGGCTCAGGGCCATCATGCACCCCAATGGCATCCCCGCACTTTGCGGTAGCGGTGCAGTGATGGTACAGTGGCGGCGGTGGCTCCTACTCGAAAGCCTGGTGGAAGAGCTCCGTCTTGCAGGCCCTGCGGAACTGCACAAGGTCCCACAGGGCCCGGATCTCCTCTCCTCCGGGAGCTCATTCCACCAGGTAGGAACCGCCACTGAAAAGGCCCTGGCCCTGGTCACAGCGAGTTTGACATCCCTGGGGCCTGGGGTAACCAAAAGATGTTGGTCCCTCGACTGTAATGCCCTTGGGGGAACATATGGGGAAAGGTGGTATGGGGAGCGGCTGTAGGTGGAGGAGCTGTTGTGACCAGAATTCCCAAACTTTCCTTGTTCTGTTGCAACTGCCAGGGTTAGCATAGTTATTTTGGTGGCTGCAACACTTACATGGCTGCTGCTAGGAGGAGACTGCTTCTAGCTACTTAAGGAGCTTCTCCTTCCCTGGAACGTCACATTCCTTCCTCCACACCCTGGTATTGCTGCTAGAACTCTGCTGGACAGCCGGAGGTCCCCGACCCAATTTGCAGTCATATGTAACATCTGAAAGCTAACATTCCCAAGTGCTGTATTCAGCTCAGAACCACATGGAGAGAAGGGACTTCAGCCTTCCCTCCTGTGCTCTTTTCCCAAAATGAAACAGCCGTGGGGGGCCTGTTTGTCCCACAGTGGGGGCACAGTGCTGCAGTCAGTACACATCTAAGTTTGGCCCTTAGGGGAATTGTATCCTCTTGATTTTATGGGTTTATGTCCCTGAATTTTCTGGCTTCAACAGGAGATGATGCAGACCCCAAAGCACAGGAGAAGTCAGAGGGTGGATGTGGCCTGTGCTCCTCAAATCCGTTTTGCTACAGAAGAGACTTTTTTGGGGCAGCACATCCAGTTACCATGTCAGATTACACGGGGAAGCCACTGAAATTCATAAACATAAACACAATTTCAACAGGAAAGAAGAGATCGTAAAAATAAATAGGGCATGGTTTCCCGTCCTGAAAAACACAAAAGGCTCTACATCTGACAATAGCACTACAGATAAGATTAGAATCCACGTGCAAAAGAACCTCCTCAGGACACAGGAAACCTCCCCAGGAAACAATCCATATACAAAAGAACCTCCTCAGGAAAGCTCCTCCATTAGCATGTTCACAGCCTGGGGAACTCCTACAAGATAATGACTCAGCCCTACCCCACCTTCCTGAGTAGATATAAATTACCTGCCTACCATTTTTCTTCTCACCTTGACACAGAGAGTACACACAGCTGCTGGCAAAACGTCAGGTCCTACAATGCCAAGACCACGGCCATACAACCCGGAAAATCTACAACAGCTAATAAAAAAAGACTTTTATTTGAGAATGTGTGTGTGAGAGAGAAAGAGACCAGCAGCTGCCTCTTTTGCATTTATCCCTATTTTTAAAATGTGAGGAAACACCAAGCTAGCTGCTTAACAGTACCATGAACATTTTACACTCTCAGCACTACAATCTCAGGTTATTGCTGGCAGTCATTCCGAGAAGGTATTCAAGCCATCCTGTATCGTTGCTGTGCCTAATAACATTCAGTGTTGATACTTACTAATCGCTGTTGATACGGAAAGCTCCCAGATTCCGCAAGACTTAATTTAGATACAATCTGCAGATGTTGCAAGGAATGCAGCTTTAAACTGAGCTCTTGTGGATATTCGCTCAGCCTCATGCAGTTCACCATTGCAAAAACAAACAAGCAGACATGAAAACAGAGAGATGGAAGCTCTGTTGATTGGGGGAGTGCCACAATAAGGTCATGTGGGCCATTCCCGTAGCAGCTTCTGACATATGCACCTTTCCCTTTCATGCTTGTTTGGTTGCTTTATCGGGTTTTTTTAGTCACCACTCATCTAGAGAAGAGGACCTAAAGAGCCTCTTGCTCAGGATAAAAGAGGAGAGCGCAAAAGTGGGCTTGAAGCTCAACATCAAAAAAACTAAGATCATGGCATCCGGCCCCATCACTCCTTGGCAAATAGAAGGGGAAGTCGTGGAAGTAGTGACAGACTTCATGTTCCTGGGATCCCAGATCACCACAGACTGGGACAGCAGCCATGAAATTAAAAGACCCCTGTTCCTTGGGAGGAAAGCGATGGTGAACCTAAACAGCATGATAAAAAGTAGAGACATCACCCTGCCAACAAAAGTCCGCATGGTCAAAGCCATGATATTCCCAGTAGCCATGTATGGCTGCGAGAGTTGGACTATAAGGAAGGCCGAGCGCCGAAGAATAGATTCTTTTGAACTATGGTGCTGGAGAAGACTCTTGAGAGTCCCTTGGACTGCAAGGAGATCAAATCAGTCGATCCTAAAAGAAATCAACCCTGACTGCTTCCTGGAAGGCCAGATAACGAAACTGAAGCTCAAATACTTTGGCCACCCAATGAGAAGGGAGCACTCACTGGAGAAGACCCTGATGCTGGGAAAGATTGGAGGTCAAATAAGATGGGAACGGCAAAGGAGGAGATGGTTAGACAGTATCATAGATGCAACGAACATGAAGTTGAGCCAACTTCAGAGGATGGCGGAAGACAGGAAGGCCTGGCGTGATCTGGTCCATGGGGTCGCGAAGAGTCCGACTCGACTGTGCGACTGAACAACAACAACAAACAGAATGCCGTGAGTTGAATGGCCCAGGCTAACCCAATCCCATCAGGTATCAAAAACTAAACAGGGTCAGCCCTGGTTAATACCTTGATGAAAGACCAAGGAAGTTCAGGGCTGCTATGCCAAGGCAAGCAATGACAGACCACCACTCTGTCTCTTGCCTTGAATGTGAAGTGGCATGACACAAAATTGTTCAGGGTGGTGAGAACCAGGGAGGATTGTGAGGCACTCCAAAGGAATCTATTGAGGATGGGCAAGTGGGCATCAGCGTGGCAAATGGGGTTCAGTGTGGCCATGTGCAAAGTGATGCACATTGGAGCCAATAAATACACGTTGATGAGGTCCAAACTGGCAGAGACTAACCAAGAGAGAGATCTTGGAGTCGTAGGAGATAACTCATTGAAATTGTCGAGACAGTGTGCGACTGCAATAAAAAAGGCCAACGCTATGCTGGGGATTATTAGGGAATTGAAAAGAAATCAGCCAGTATCATAATGCCCCTGTATAAATCGATGGTTTGACCTCATTTGGAATACTGTATACAGTTCTGGTCACCACACCTCAAAAAGGACATTATAGCATTGAAAAAAGTGCAGAAAAGGGCAACTAGAATAATAAAAGGGTTGAAACACTTTCCCTATAAAGAAAGGTTAAAACGCTTGGGGCTCTTTAGCTTGGAGAAACAATGACTATGGGGTGGATAGGGGTTTAACAAGATTATGCATGGGATAGAGCAGGTAGAGAAAGAGGTACTTTTCGCCCTTCCTCACAATACAAGAACTCATGGGCACTCAATGAAATTGCTGAGCAGTCAGGTTAGAACAGATAAAAGGAAG
>NW_015159754.1:101979-110494 GCF_001447785.1 Gekko japonicus
TGGTGCTTGGGGGGGTAACAGTGGGAGGGCTTCTAGTGTCCTGGCCCCACTGCTGGACCTCCTGATGGCACCTGGTATTTTTGGCCACTGTGTGACAGAGTGTTGGACTGGATGGGCAATGATCCAACATTGGCTTCTCTTATGTTTTTATGCCCTACAGCAGGGGTGTCAAACATGCGGCCCAGGGGCCGGATCAGGGCTCCAGAGGACTTCCATCAGGCCCACGGTGGAACTGCCTATCTCAGTGGTGGCGAACCTATGGCACGGGTGCCAGAGGTGGCACTCAGAGCCCTCTCTGTGGGCACGCGTGCCATCGCCCCAGCCATGCCCAGACTATCATTAAAGTGTCGAATTCTCTGCCAAATAGTTTTAAGTAAATGAAAGCATTTGGGATTGCTTTCCTTACTTTGTTTGGATCATCTTAAGTTAATGTATGAGTTGTTTCTTCTAAAGTAAAACCTCAGTATTCAGGTTAAATTGCCGTGTTGGCACTTTGCACTAAATAAGTGCGTTTTGTGTCGCAGTTCGGGCACTCGGTCTCTAAAAGGTTTGCCATCACTGGCCTATCTCTTGCTTCCAGTTCTGCTGCTGCTGCATCATAGCTTGCTTCGCCAGACTCTCTTAATCACGCAGCCATTTCATGTTTTAGCCTGGGTCCTAGACTCAGAACTCTGAGCGTGAGATTTCTCTGGCGAATGTCAATAAATCAAAAGTAGGTTTGCAGCTTTACAGAGCTAATGTTTTAAGCATGTTTTTTTATTTTCAGTTTTAAAAAACCCTTTGTGTTTGTGTCCTTTATATAAAGTTTATATCTCCGCTACCTGGCATTACATTTTATGACACACACGGCCCTGTCCAACAAGGTCTCATTTATGTCAGATCCGGCCCTCATAACTAATGAGTTCGACACCCCTGCCCTACAGGGTCACCAAACATCGGCTGTAATTGAAGATGCTTTCTGGCTCCTCACCACCATGGGGTCACAGAGAGGCTATCACAGCGGGGTCCGCTTGCCTCCCCGGAAGGAGGTGTCTGGGGGTGACAACAAATGAGGCTTTAGGCAGCTCCTTCCCTCTTGCTTGAGGAGATTGGTCCACCCTCCCACCCTGCATGCAGTGCAGGCTTTGGCTTTTGAGGGGTCGAGTAGGAATTTTTCCACCCTTCCCTGGATTGGCCCCGGGGGGGCTATTTTTGCCTACACTATACTAGTGGCAGTGAGCAATGAAAGGAGGTGAGGTGGTGGGTACCTGAAATATGCTTGGCCACGTGGCAGGTTAGTGCGAGAAGAAGGAAGAATAGATTCGGTGACCACCACATGGCACATTCTGTGTGGGGCTCGGCAGTGGAGCTGCAAGGCCGGCGGCGGCGGCCGGGACCGTTGGCGGCAGGGTGTGTGACCTTATGACACACCTTATGACACACTTCCGGTGATGTCAGGGGGTGTGGCCTTTTGACACACTTCCGGTGATGTCAGGGGGTGTGGCCTTATGACACACTTCCAGTGATGTCAGGGGGTGTGGCATATGCTAATGAGTTATGCTAATGAGTTCCCCTAGCTCTTTTTCTACGAAACGACCCCTGGGCTCAGCCTTCAGGTTTTGCGGCCCAGGACTGAGAATGAGGACTGCCTTGGGGCCGACTGGCTTCGCTCCTTAAGTTTCATGGCTTGGCGGGGAGCTCCTGGGCAGCACCCTGTTTGCCAGGCCAGCCAGTGGTGAGACGAAGAAGAAGAAGAGGAGGAGGAGGAGGAGGAGATTGGATTTATGCCCCGCCCTTCACTACCCAAAGGAGTCTCAGAGCGGCTTACAAACTCCTTTCCCTTCCCCTCCCCACAACAGACACCCTCCTGTGAGGTAGGTGGGGCTGAGAGAGCTCTTGACAGAAACTGCTCTTTTTTCAAGAACAGCTCTTATCAGAACCATGGCTTGCCCAAGGTCATCCAGCCAGGTGCGAGTGGAGGAGTGGGGAATCAAGCTCGGTTCTCCCAGATTAGAGTCAGCGCACTTAACCACTACACCAAACTGGCTTGCACCTTGAGATGGCTTGGACCTGGGGCAAGGGTGGCTCACCCAACATATGGCAAGGAGGTGGTCTGGGGCAATCCATGACCTTGGCCTGTTCCCACACTCAGGATTTGCCCTTGCTGCAATAGGGTACATAGTTAATCAAGTGGCCCTAGTGAAAACCCAATCTGTCTGTCTGTCTCTTTCTTCCGACTGGGGGTGTGGGAGGGAATCCACTACCATTACAAACGGACTGCTGGCCCTTTGGTGAGATCCATCAGGGGCATTTTTGTTACTTTATTTTTAGCTCACAGACAAATGGTTTTACAGAACTGGCCCTTTGAACAATTCAGTGCGATATTTAAACAATTTCATGTCTGCCAAATATGCTTTATAAATGTAAAACCTGTGCATTGCTTTTTTATTATTTAAATCAAATGAACCTGAAATCAAGAAGAGCAAGTTATTTGTCTGGTCTGCAACTTGCTTCTCACGACAATATTTCCGAATCTGCCCTTAACGTCATTCTTTATGGCTTCCAGAGTGTGTGTCATCCTTCAAATCCTTTCCCGTTTGTCATCTCTATAACTTGAGCAATCTCTTCAATGTCTTCATTTCCTCCCCCCTCTTTCTTTGCATACTAAAGAAATCGACATGGGCTGTGTCTACTGCTTCACTGTGGTGGAAGCGATCCTCCCTGTGAATTTGGGTTTAGGGAACCGGCTGTTTTCTGTTGCTTCAGCTAAGCTGCTGTGGAAGTCAACGGGAATATCCCTGTTGATTTCAATGGGCAAGAGTTGCATCTCTTATTTCTCATTATTTTGATGTTCCTCTTATATTTTTTTTTAAAAAAATCTCATCCCATTTCCTCTTCCATCAATCTTCAGACCTTCCCCCAAATCCTACATGCATACATTATGTATGAGTGAATACATTTTCACTTTGCAGTCACTATGCAAGCCTTCTCTCATTTCATCTGTTTTATGAAAAGTTTTATTTTACTGTCTAGCCATACACTGTAGATTTTTCTGTAATTTTTACACTTGCCCTCTCTTCAGTTTTGTTCATCTCCTTCTTTGTTTGTGTGTTAAGTGCTGTCAAGTCACTTTCAGATTATGGATAACCATAGGGAGCATAGATCGATCAGTGGTTATTAGCCACAAGGTATAGATGGAACACTCTGTCTGGGGCAGTGATGCTCTGTATTCCTGGTGCTTGTGAGGGGGAACAGCGGGAGGACTTCTGAAGTTATAGTCCCACTGGTGGACCTCCTGATGGCACCTGGGTTTTGGCCACTGTGTGAGACAGAGTGTTGGACTGGATGGGCCATTGGCCTGGTCCAACATGGCCTTTCTTATGTTTTTATGACCCCATGAATGAATAACCTCCCCAAACATCCTATTGTTAACAGCCTTTCTCAAGCCTTGCAAACCAAGGGCTGTGGCTTCCAGCTGGAGGGCCCATTAAATCTAGCAGGAGGGAGGGAGAGGGGCGTCCTTAAAGGGTCTTTTTGCAAGGGAGTGTGCAGCCCACGGCCACTCCTCTCCCTCTGTGTTACTAGGTTTAAAGGGCCCTCCAGCTGGTGGGGGAGCCAGGTGGCCCCCGCCGATCAGCTGAAGCCCTTTAAATAGGGCAGGAGGGGAGGGAGAGGGGTGGCCGGCCAGGTGTTTGGGCTTGGGGGCGAGGCTTGGGGTGGGGCTTTCTCCGCTGGCCAACTGGGCAGGGGCAGATTGAAGCCTCCAGAAGTGGGGGGAAACCCTGCCCGGACCTGGGGGCTCACAACCCTACTGGAAGAGGTAGGTGGGAGGGAAGGAAGCAAAGAGAGAGAGAGAAGCTTCCGGTACTTAAAGGGGGGAAGTAAGGTGGAGGTAGCTTGGAGAGGATGGGGGGGATGAGATTTCCCCTGAAAGTCATTGCTAGTCCCCCACTTGTTCCAGTTTTGATACTGAAGTTGATTAGACGAGCGCTGCTGTGCTTTGAGCTTTTTCTTTCATACACAACTTGTGAAACTTATACCAAACTTTAGCTTCATATTCCCATTTTAGCTTCTGTATTTTATACTCCCTGTGGAATCTCCTGGAAATTGTTCATCGTCTGTAACGATAACCTTATTTTAAGGCAACAAGAAATCTTCCTTCATCTAACACCTTATCCACAGTAGATAGTTTTAATTTTCTTTTTAATTCCTGAGCAGCACTATAGTTGTGAGCGTCGCTTCTACTGCTGTAGGCCATGTGGTGTTTTCCATCATATGGTAGTTTTCATTTTCCTCTCTGTGGGTGAAATCCAGATCCATTAAAACCAATGGGAAATTTTGCCATTGTCTCCAGTGGAATGTAGATTGGACTTTAAATCTTCTGTCACAAACTTCAGGAAATGCATCTTCGAAAAACTTAATCCCGACAATGCTGCGGAGTTTTGAGTGGGGAAGAAAAATGAGCAGATATCCATTTCAGCATTACCATCTGCCATCAGCCATTTTCTGGCATGCCGTAAAAAAGTTTGTTCCGCTATTCAAAAGAGAGATTTGAAAGCAAATGAAAAAAAGGGTGCTGTTCATTCAAGGGCTTCCTGACAGACTTGGACAAAGTCAGTCTCAGCAACACTCTCCAGCAGTGATCTGTTTATTGAGAAGTAAAAAGTTCCAAGCTAAGACGGGTACTGTGTCAGAAGTGAGGTTCTGGCAGGAGAATCCAAAAATATAGACAGTTCAAACAAGGCCCCCTCTTTGGTCCCATCCAATCACACATTACAACCATCCTACCTAGCTTTCATGCACTCTACACCCCCACCTGTAAATCAACCCATACGTTATCTCTAACAGTGAGGCAAGCACAGACACTGGCCAAGGTCATCCCACTTAGGGAGGCTGCTTAAGAAGAGTTACATTGCCACTACAATAGAGTCATTCTCACACTCTCACACTCCTCCCCCCACCCTGGAATTTTCCTTCCCCCTTCAGGCCTCTTTTCCCCAGAAAACATGGAAAATGAGAACCCGAGTTTGACAGTTCTTGAGTGTTTTAAATTTTGTAGTTTAGTGGTATCACTTCCTTTAAACCAGTTTGGTGTAGGGGTTAAGTGCGCGGGCTCTAATCTGGGAGAACCAGGTTTGATTCCCCACTCCTTCACTGGCAGCTGCTGGATGACCTTGGGCAAGCCATAGTTCTCTCAGAGTTCTTGAAAGAGTAGTTCTGGAAAGAGCACTCTCAGCCCCACCTACCTCACTGGGTGTCTGTTGTGGGGAGGGGAAGGAGTTTGTAAGCCGCTCTGAGACTTTGAGTGAAGGGTGGGGTATAAATCCAGTCTCCTTCTCCTCCCCCCTCATCCTCCTCCTCTTCTTCTCCTCCTTCTCCTTCTTCTCATGTATTTACAAATCAAAGGCAACTTTCCATTTAGTATCCAACAAATGATATATTGAAGCTGAGCTACTAAGTAGCTACTAAGCTACTAAGCTGCGGTGGCTCAAGTGGTTAAGGCACTGAACTGCAGGCTGTGGAAGGTTGGTAGTTCAGCAGTTCGAGACCCAAGTGTGCTGCATGATGGAGTGAACTCCCGTCTCTAGTTCCAGCTCCTGCCAACCTAGCAGTTCGAAAGCAAGAAATTGCAAGTAGATCAATAGGTACCACTTCGGTGGGAAGGTAACAGCGTTCCATGGGCCTTGGTGTCTAGTCATGCCAGCCACATGACCACAGAAACGTCTTCGGACAGCACTGGCTGTTCGGCTTTGAAACGGAGATGAGCACCGCAACCCTAGAGTCGGACTCGACTGGCTTTCGAGCAAGGGAACCTTTACCTTTTTACTAAGATTTAGTCGTTACACGGGTCCCCAACATAGAGCCCAAGGGCACGATGGAACCTGCCAACACCTTTTCTGGTTCCCACCAAGAGTTTTTAGAAAGCGGGTGAGGCCAGGCTGGACTTTTTCCTAGCAGGCTTCTGACTGGCCATTGGAGAGCTCCTTCGCTACGCAGATTAAAAATAAAAGCAACACACTATTACTTATGGCAGTAGCTGCCACCACAGCACAAGGCGCTTCAGTACATGACTGAATGTGTACGCAAGAAAATATTTTTAAACAATATGTTCATTTTTAAAAAGCATCCTGTTCAGCAGAGCTTCTGCCTGAAGTGTTGAAGAGACCTCAAAATAGCTGTTTTATTACATAGGAGCTTCAGAAACAGAATGGAAAGGGAAATTGCTGAATTACAAGTTATTACAACACTTGGAACAAAAACCTCCCCAGGACTCAACAGGGATATTGGTTTTTTTAATCTCATTACATATGCTAACTCATTCAGTCCTCACATATGTATTCTCAACCAGAAGGGCTATAAATCCTCTGTATTTTGATAGTGTATTTCTTTTTCAGAATAGCACAGCACACTGAATATATGAAACGGATATTAGGATGTCTGCTGATATAACAGCATTTTTGGAAGGGGAGGCAGTGTTAAGTGCCACTCCATGCCTGACAGGAGAGAATGAAGATTCCCAGTCACTTCCCACAATTAGAAAAGGACACTTTAGACATTTTTTTCTGAGCACAGCATCCCTAGAGTCAGATTCGACTTGATTTCGAGCAAGGGAAACCTTTACCTTTACCTTGACATATTTATTGTGTTACAACTGTTGACCCTATAACAGTGGTGGCGAACCTAAAAAAGAAACAGAATGGAAAGGGAAATTGCTGAATTACAAGTTATTACAACACTTGGAACAAAAACCTCCCCAGGACTCAACAGGGATATTGGTTTTTTTAATCTCATTACATATGCTAACTCATTCAGTCCTCACATATGTATTCTCAACCAGAAGGGCTATAAATCCTCTGTATTTTGATAGTGTATTTCTTTTTCAGAATAGCACAGCACACTGAATATATGAAACGGATATTAGGATGTCTGCTGACATAACAGCATTTTTGGAGGGGGAGGCAGTGTTAAGTGCCACTCCATGCCTGACAGGAGAGAATGAAGATTCCCAGTCACTTCCCACAATTAGAAAAGGACACTTTAGACATTTCTTTCCGAGCACAGCATCCCTAGAGTCAGATTCGACTGGATTTCGAGCAAGGGAAACCTTTACCTTGACATATTTATTGTGTTACAACTGTTGACCCTATAACAGTGGTGGCGAACCTACGGCACGGGTGCCAGAGGTGGCACTCAGAGCCCTCTCTGTGGGCACGCGTGCCATCGCCCCAGCCAGCCCTAGACTGTCATTAAAGTGTGGAATTCTCTACCAAATAATTTTAAGTAAATGAAAGCATTTGGAATTGCTTTCCTTCCTTTGTTTGGATCATCTCAAGTTAATGTATGAGTTGTTTTTTCTAAAGTAAAACCTCAGTATTCAGGTTAAATTGCCCTGTTGGCACTTTGCGATAAATAAGTGGGTTTTGGGTCGCAGTTTGGGCACGCGGTCTCTAAAAGGTTCGCCATCACTGCCCTATCACCTTAACTTGTTATTTAGTGTCACTCTGCATATCTTGATCATCATCATGTTGCATGTTAATTTCCTGTTCATCCTCTGGCTATAAGTCTGAACCTTGATTGCCATTCTAACGTATTTGAGAAAGTGTGCTTTGCACACGAAAGCTCTTACCTTGAAGAAACCTTTGTTGGTCTCAAAGGTGCCGTTGGACTCTAAATTAGTTTCAATTAGTGTGATGTGTGATCTCACTTCCTGACATTGTGGCTGGCCCCACCTCCCTTGGCAGCCATTTTGTGGCTGCAGCCACCGCCCTGTATAAGAATTCCAAAGGTGCCCACAAGCTCCGAATGGTTACCAGACAAGGAGACCCTCCATGTTACATCTTTCTCTGGCCTGAATCCAGTTACAGGCAGGCTGTCTTCTCTTTTCCGACAAGGTAAGTAGTCGTTCCTGGGGTACGGAACAGTATTATGAGGACATTTTATTTATTTTATTTTATTTATTTATTATACTTTTATCCCGCCCTCCTCGCTGGGTTTAGCTTCAGCCGGCTCAGTCTAAGCCAACCAGCCACAGCTTGCAGAGCCCAGTTCAGATCTTCTGGGCTGGAGTCCGACCGTCTGCCCAACATCAGATAGAGCTGGGTGCTATCTGCATATTGATGACACGCTATCTCATACCTCCGAGCTATCTGGGCAAGGGGGCGCATGAAGATGTTAAATAACATCGGGGAATGCACAGCCCCCTGAGGCACTCTGCATTTAAGCGGGTGTCTCTGGGACTGCTGTTCCCCTAGTGCCACCCTTTGTCCCCGACCCTGGAGGAAAGAGGCAAGCCTGTATCCCCACGTCAGCGAGGCGGCGGGTCAGCAGCTGATGGTCGACCATGTCAAACGCAGCCGACAGATCTAACAACAGGAATACTGCCACGCTGCCTCGATCCAGATGCCTCTAGAGGTCGTCAGTAAGGGCGACCAGCACTGTCTCCGTCCTATGCCCCGGGCGGAAGCCGGACTGGCAGGGATCTAGGGTGGAACCGTCATCCAGGAAGCTCTGTAATTGTATCGCCACTAGGGTGGCC
>NW_015159754.1:110606-135546 GCF_001447785.1 Gekko japonicus
GTGGCCCAGATCGTTGGGGGGGGAAACCATATGGTTTCCCCCCCAACGATCTGGGCCACGACCCCAACGTGAGCGACGTTGCTGCGTCACCACTTGTGACACAGCTTTGGGGGGTGGAGTTCCCCCTGGGGCCTGATTCCACCGCGGCGGAATCCAAAGCGGGGGTTTCCCTGCCCCCCGCCCCCACTTGGCAACCCTAATCGCCACCGCCCTCTCAATTAATTTGCCCAAACATCTATGCATGCTTCTGCTGGGAGTTTGCTGCTTTGTGAACGTGGGTTGCTAGTCTGAATCAAAAGCACCCTTTTGATAGGGCACAGCTTTGTGTTAAAGTAGTGCATTACAATCTCAGGTACAATCTCTGTAATCGTCGGTGAAAGGATTTTAGGAAGTGGGACTTGGTCTGTCTCTTGCTTGAGCTTTGGGTAGTCACTGCTAGTCAGTGGAGATAATCCTGGCTAGAGGGCCCAGTGATCTGACTCTGTATAAGGCATCTCCACATCTCCATAGGCTTAGCTTCATCCAGTCTCAGTAGGAGATGGCTTAGATGGAGAATAATAGCGATAAAAGACTGAAATTTGGGGCGGTGAGACGGGAGTAAAGTATGAATTCCTTTGGAAAGAGACTGACATAGAGGGAGGAATATTATTCATGTATTTTTCTTTCCTTTTGTTCGCCTTCCTTTGTACTCCCTTTCAATTTGTCAGTTCTAAGATTGTGAACAAGCGAGGCAGGGTGCCAGTTGGGATATTGAGCTGTCAGGGCTTCGGTGTGGCTGTCATAGCTGTCTTCCAGAACAGTATGGAGTGCTCGGAGGTTATCTGCCCGATCCTGCTCCAAGCCCTCGCTCTGTCATCCAGCTCTTGCATTAATCTGCTTGTAGATCCATCTTTTGGTTTCAGTAACAAGGGTTCCATGGCAGAGCCTAGATTGTGGCGCCAGGATGTGCAGGAGCAGGTGGCTCAGGAACAGGTCAGTTTGGAGTCCAATAAATATGGCAGGTCAGGCCCAGGAGCTGCCTTGGAGTATAAAAAGCAGAGGGTGGGGCTCCTAAACTTCCCAGCCACTCCTCGCAGCTTCCGTAGTCTTCCTCACAAGTAGGAGCTAAGGGGGGGAGTGTCCTTCAGTTGTGATCAATGTTCCCTCTAAGGTATGGAGTTTTGTGAGCAAAAATTCTACTTTGTGAGCTACTAGCATTAAAGTTGTGAGCGAGCAATTTGGCTGCTGCATCAATTAGTTTGCTCTGGAGCCATCCCTTCCTGAGCTAAGACAAAAATGTGTGAGCCAGCGCCTAAAAAACTGTGAGCTAGCTCACACTAACTCAGCTTAGAGGGAACACTGGTTGTGATCCTCATGCTTCTTCTTTTTTATTTTAAAACTTGCTTTGCAAAATCCCACTATTCGTCCATCTTTCCAATTTAGGCAGGCACATTTTAAAGAAGGGCGGGGGGGAGGTTTGAGAGCAGCCAGGGTTAAAATGTAAAGTTCTGCAAACTCAAGGGACTCCAGTTTTGCAGAGGAATATTAGTGTTAACACACCCCATTCTAATGTGGAGTGCCAATAGAATTCTAGCAGGACAACTGCTGAAGAGAACACCCAAAATTATTATCTCAAACCAGGGGTCATTTCCTGCAGGAGCGCACAGGAGCGGAGCTCCAGCAGTAAAGAGCCCAAGGGGTGGGCACATGCAACAAGCCCCACCCCCTGCTCCCAGCAGCCCTCAGTCAGAGCAAGAAGCAGCCAGGTAAGTTGCAGAGCTCCCCCCGGCCCCCCAGTCGAAAACAGTCCAGTGGCGCCTTTAAGACAAAGTTTTATTCAGGTACAAGCTCTCCCTCCTCTGCGTGGACAGATCTGCATGTTCCTCCCCGCCTCCCAATAGCTAGCAATCCAAAACAGTGGAGACCTGAGCGGTGGGTGTTGCCTTCTGACACACTTCCGGTGATGTCAGGGGGTGTGCCAGATGCAAATAAGTTATGCTAATGAGTTACGCTAATGAGCTCCTGCACCTCTTTTTCTACGAAATGACCCCTGTGTCAAACTACCCTGTAAAAAAAAAACCCTGAGACCTTGGAAAGGAACTGCGCCTTTGAGTAGATCTGGAAGGGGTGGCAAAAAACCTGGAGGGGGTGGCGGGGGGGGGGGAAGCTTGCAATGCTCAGTCATTTCATGTCCTTCCCCTGGGTCCTAGGCTCAGACCAATTTTATTTGTAGTCTATATTTGGGGGGGGGAGGTTTGGGACTAACCCCATTTAAAATATAGAGTTCAACGAGGAACTTCAGTTTTGCAGAGAAATATTAGTTTTAACACACCCTCCTAATGTGGCGCTCCAATGGAATAGCTGCTATAATATCTTTAACTGTGTTTTGTCTGTGTCCTTTATAAAGTTTATATCTCTGCTACGTGACATTACATTTTATGACACGAATCTGGCCCTCATATCAAATAAATTCAACACCCCTGCTGTAGACTTTTAAGAGGTTGGTACGGGGCAGTGTTCCCTCTAAGCTGAGTCAGTGTGAGCTAGCTCACAGTTTTTTAGCCTCCAGCTCACACATTTTTTTCTTAGCTCAGGAAGGAGGGCTCCAGAGCAAACTAATTTATGCAATAGCTATATCACTCACTCACAACTTTAATGCCAGTCGCTCACAAAGTAGAATTTTTGCACACAAAACTCCACAACTTAGAGGGAACATTGGTACCCTGTTAAAGTTTGTTGTTTGGAATATTGGCACTTGACTGAATATATGGGAAAGTAGTAGTCACAGGAGGAGCTAGGGAGGGTCTCCTGATCAATTCATTAGGAGATCCCTGGTCTGAGGCCTTGGGAACTTTTACGACGGACTTTTCGGACCTTACTACTGATTACCTGACAAACATGGTTCTAAAAGTACTAGTTGGCAACCCTAGTTAATTGGAGTTTGGATCAAACTAGTTTTCGCTCCAACGTTTCACCTGCCATAGGCCAGAAAATGGAAGAATCCATGTTAGTGTGGGTGTGTACGAGGTCGGATTGCTGGCCCTTAGTTCCTAGTGTGGGTTCCCCCACATTTGGGGGCTATTATCCATGGCTGGCCCGCTGGCTGGCAAGGGAAACCCCACCTCCAAATAGGGATGTTTTTAGCAATGTCCCCAATGCAATAACATCACCCAAAAGTGACATCATCGGGTTGGTGACATCACGCATGGTGCTCTGGTTTTTGGGAAAACTCTGTGGTTTCAGAGCCAAAAACAATAGTGTTTTTGCCCCAAAACCAGAGTGTCACTTCTGACATCACCGACATGAATAAATAGTCACAAGAATGGGCACAGTGATGAGACAAATGAAAAACGGAAAAGAACTGTGACAATTTTGCGCTTAATAATATATTCATAAATCATAATATACAATAACAGAAATATAAATAGTGGATGTAGTAGACGGTGGTCTCCGGAATGATGTGCCGTTTCGAAAATGATCTTCTTCTGAACAAGGAGGTGTACATAAACTGTCCTTAAACAATTCATTTCTCTTGGTGACGTATTGACAATATACTGTTGATTCACTTCATCATAAAGCTATGCTTACAGCTATGTTCTTCAATGGGCTATGGTTGCTGAATGGTTTTTGGGCAAACTCTGTGGTTTCAAAGCCAAAAACAATAGAGTTTTTGCCCCCAAACCAGAGTGTCACTTCTGACATCACCGACATGAATGACATCACTTCCGGGTGACATCATCACATCAGGATATTGCCTGATGACATCCTGCCCATGCCCGGAATGCCCCCCCCAATTCCCCCACCGTGATGGCAAGGGGACCTGGCAACCCTAGTGTGAAGAGGGAAGGTGTCTTTAGCAGGGCTAGCCTAGTTATTTAAGGCATCCTAGGCAATTTGGAGCTGCGGTGGCTCAAGTGGTTAAGACACTGAACTGCAGGCTGTGGAAGGTCAGTAGTTCAGCGGTTCGAGACCCGGGTGCCGCATGACAGGGTGAGCTCCTGTCTCTAGTTCCAGCTCCTGCCAACCTAGCAGTTCGAAAGCAAGAAATTGCAAGTAGATAAATAGGTACCACTTCGGTGGGAAGGTAACAGCGTTCCGTGCGCTTTGGTGTTTAGTCATGCCGGCCACATGACCACGGAAACGTCTTCGGACAGCGCTGGCTCTTCGGCTTTGAAATGGAGATGAGCACCGCAACCCTAGAGTCGGACTTGACTGGCTTTCGAGCAAGGGAACCTTTACCTAGGCAATTTGGGAGGGAGATGTGTTGGGTATTACAAGTTGAAAACAATCAATATATCTGGGGTTAAATGTTTGTTTATGTTACTCACAGGAAGTCACATGTTTGTTTGTAACCAATCTGTTTAGACAATAGGATGCCCGGGAACTTTGGAGCTAGTTTGCTAGTCTGATTGGAAACCAAAGTGTCAAGTATTTAGCATATTGGTTTTCTCCTCCCTTTCTTTGTTCTGACTAGAGGAGGAGACGCCATTTGGCTCTTCCCGTTTTACCTTTTAGCTGTAAGGATGTAGGCATATTAGCTCTTTGTTATTTTATATCCTGTGTACTTTTCCCCCATGTTAGGTTTATAGTAAACTTTTATACTTTAAAACACACCATGGACTCAGTCTCTTAATACTCTGCTGACTTACTTAAAAAGAATCCCAACAAGATGGAAGGTGGCATGGTATAGTCCGATCTCATCACATCTCAGACACGAAGCGGGATTGGTACTTGGAAGGGAGACCACCAAGGAAGATTCTGCAAAGGGAATAAATGGCAAACCACCTCTTCTTCTCACTTACCTTGAAAGCCCCTTGCTGGTGTTGCCATAAATTGGCTGCGACTGAACGGCACTTTACATAGGCATACACGGGCAACTTGGGCATCCAAGGCACTCCCCATGCTGCTGAGCTGTGGGTAGATGGTGCCTGATGGGAGGGAGCAGGGGAAAGAGCAGGTTCTCCCTGGCTGCCCACTGGGATGCGGGGAGCACCTCTTGGGCTGCCACTTGCTGCAGCTGACCAGATGCTCCAGGGGGGCTGGGGAGGGTACAACAGGGCTGGTGGGTGCTCTCTCGTAGCTGTCACCCTAGGCAGTCGCTGAGGGCCAAATAACAGATAGGCCAGCCCTGGTCTTTGAACTGCAGCCAGAAATTTCTAATAAAAGAGAGATTATATATTATATGAAAGAGGGCCAATGATGTGTGTGGGAAAGTAGAGGGACAGAAGATAGAAAGAGACCCGGGGGGGGGGAGAGAAAACCCCTGCATTGGAGGAGACTGGGGGGAATTTCACATTACCCAGTTTCACCCGGTTTCAAGCCGGTAATGATCCGTTTTGAAGTGAACCGGTATAGGGCTGCCATTTCACACATGGCTTTCCCCTTCCGGTAAAGAGCTGGATCTGAAGCGGTTTGCCATTTCAGACTGCACCGCTTTTCCCCCACCGTTTTTCGCCCGTGCTGGCGATCTCCGGCTTTTTTTTTATAATGTTCGCTTTAGAGCGCTATAACGCTATAGCAGTATAACAAAACACTCCATGCATTCCAATGGGATTGATATAATGCTATTACATTATAGCATTATAGCACTATAGCGCTATAACGCTATAAAGCAAACGTTCAAAAAAAAAAAGCCGGAGATCGCCTGCGTGGGTGAAAAACGGTGGGAAAAAGCACATCGGAACTGGGAGAGGAAACTGAGGAGTACTTGGAAGCGGTTGACAGGTAAAACGCTTCAGCCCCGTTTCCTAAACGGGACAGAAGTGATTGTGTATGAAATGACAAATATATTCCGGAAGGGAACCGGTTCTCAAACGGTTCTGTCTGAAATGACAGACCAGAAACCATTTGGGTACCGTTCCTCTTCCGGAATATATCACCTGTCTGAAATTCCTCAGGGACTTGAATCGTGGCATCAGTGCCAGATGGATACTGGGGCGGGGGGAGGGAAACTAAACACCCATGAGATATTATGGGACAGAGAAGAAAAAGATTAGGAGAAGGTTTCTTGGGAGAGGAGATAATAACTCTGGTGTGAATCACCGTGGTATGAAACGATGGGATGATTAGGAACAGGCAATGGGATGGAACCTTCCTTAGCAACCTAGACTATATGATGAGCCTTTCGCTACTTCTTTGAAGTCTAATGAATATGCTATGAATACGATTGAAGTGATACTGTGAACATCTTTCACTTCACCATGCCTCCCTCCCATTTTATAAGTTAAGGGTTTTACATTTGATGGCCCATTTATAGAGTAAACCCTTTTCTCAATATTTCTTGCTGTCTGCTTAGGTGAAGGTGCCATATGGTTCTCTGTAAGGGTTGGCGTGTCTTCCATTTTTATGGCAATCGGCGACAGTGGACAGATAACTGAATACATCCAAGTTCATATACGATTACTTTTCTTCTGTTACCATGACAACATTATCAGCAAATGGGAAACATACTAACACTCTCCTGGTAGGGATAGGTTTTCTCATACAGCCGTACTTCGCATATTTTGCTGGCTTCATTTGAAAATCCTAAAAGGGAGACACGAAACGGTTGCTTTATTTTTTTACAAATCATTGCCTCCCCCTGTACTTGCAGTCGTATCCAAAATAATCACAGAGGGCAAAAAATTCGCTTCCATGAGAGTGACCCTATTGACTACTCTAAGGCTATTTAGAGTCCCAGGGCTACAGTAGGATAAATTGGATATACATTGAATTTGCAGTTTAGTCATTCTTCCCTGCTAGTTATTAAAGTTAATTCCAACCCAGGCTTGTGGGTCTTCAGGCAATCTTGCATTAAAATTGGGAAGCAGAGAAAGTCATCCTGGAAGTGGCTCAGTCTGTACTTCAGTGGGGAAATTGCTCTGTCTGGGAAGCCATAATGGATTCTGCAGCATTATGGGACCAACAGAACCAAACTGTGTCACCTGCAACCTTCTAATCTGGTAGCTGCAGTACCACCCCTGTCCATCTGCATTGGCGGTGCTGAACTGTAGCAGAGAGCAAGCTAGTGGCTCCTCCCATCTGCAAAGATAATCTCAGATCCCAGGGTATGCTAGGAATGTGCATGATGCCCAACTTGGCTGAAGCTAAGCAAGTGTAGGGCCTGAATGGAAGACTTCCTAGGAAGTCTATGCACATTCTGCTGAGTTCCATTGATAGAAGAGAAGTGGGGGGGGGAGAGAGAGAGATTAAATACAGTGATGCAGAAAATAAGGTACCTGGGTTCTGCTGTCAGGTACGAGAGCCCTGGCACCTTGCAGGAGCTTGTTGCTGAAGCTAAATTTAGGACAAGCTCAATGTATTAAAGATGTCGAAAGTAGCTGTGAAGCAGGGCAAAGATCCTGTGTCTCATGCTTCTATAGATTGTAAACTGGCAGTGAGACAAATAGAAAAGTGAAATGAAAATCACCAGGGTTTGTAGTTGTTCCAGATTACTCTGGTCAGGCCTGATTCAGATGTAGGCGTGCATTTAAGAAGCCCCTAAGCAGCTAGTTAGCTTTCCCATATCAGAGCATTATTCTCCTGGCAAGAGACGTCACTCAACATTTTTGGTTCATTTTGTGTATAGTACACAAGTGAAAAAATATTACTAGAGAAGCTTACCTCCATTTTACCTATAAAATCTATAAAACATAACTTTATTAACACGGACATGCTTAAAATAATATATCATTGATTTATTTTACAAGAATAATTAAGGGAGAGTAATTTTGAGCCTGT
Source organism: Gekko japonicus (assembly GCF_001447785.1). Classification (NCBI taxonomy): domain Eukaryota; kingdom Metazoa; phylum Chordata; class Lepidosauria; order Squamata; family Gekkonidae; genus Gekko; species Gekko japonicus. The sequence continues at coordinate 118,305 of NW_015159754.1, forward strand.
TGTTGTTGTTGTTATTGCTATTATTATTATTTTACCAAAAGTAAGCAGGTCACAGACAAAGAGCCCCTTTTAAGAATGAGTTGATAGTTCATTTAGGCTCCCATATTTATAGATTTTCTAAATCGTCTTCCAACAATAGTTTGCTGTCCCACTTAATAAGTGTACATTCGTGCCTAATGAATTATTTTATAACTTCATACACCATACAAATAGAAGCTGCGTGAGTTCATTCTTACTACTTTTAATCATAACCAAGAATAGCAAAAAAAGTATGATTACTGTTGTATCATACCTATCACTGTCACTATCTGTTGGACCCCAGTACATGTTTGAACTGTGTCTTCACTTCTGTATTTAGGGTCAAACCACACATGACAGCATCCAGATGTCTGACTATGGACAACACGATTTTAATGTAATTTAAAAATGCTGCGAGGGCTTACAGCAGGGTTTGCCAATGAGCCCCACTTTTTCGAGTACCAAAATTGCTGTACCCCCCCTCCAAGACTGTTTCATCACTTTAAAAGGCACAAGGGAGAACCAGAGTTTTTTAAAATTGCTTTAAAATGGTGACGGTGTCCACTGGTCATGACTGTGAATGCCATTACATCTAGTTTGTACCTTAGTTGGACATTGTTGTCATTCTCAGAAGCTTCTTGCTAGTTTTGCCAGGTCTAGTTTTGCCAGGTCTCCTGCTATGGCTCCCGCCATCAACCCCTGCTTCCTGTTAAAATCACTGTTGGTGCACCAGCATGACATCACTTCCAGAGAGAACCCAGAGGTGACATCACAACACTTTAGGGATTGCCAGAAACTCTATGGGTTTCCCAAGAAATGCCAACATGCCAACAGCACCCCCACCATGTCACATCCCATCTCCTGCCCCACATTTTTATTCATATTAATTGTACTATTTCTGATCGACTAGAGGCCATATTAATCGGATACTGCTTTGTATGTTATCTCTCTCTAAGGCTGTTCTGTTCTGGTTATCTGGACTCTGTGTTTGGCATGTTCAACTTGGAGACCAGGTCAGCCAAAGCATCTTCCATGACCTTTTCGGTCAAGACTACCAAGTGTTCCCATATATTCCTGTTTCATATAATTTTTAAGTGGATTTTTTGTTTTAAGGAAGTTGAAGAAGACTTTTCGTGGCTAGTACAAAGAACTTCTGTGGTCCTCAGAACTTGCATCTGCTGGATGGCCTTGGGCAAGCCATAGTTCTGTCAGATCTGTTCTTGAAAGAGAAGTCCATGAAAGAGCTCTCTCAGCCCCACCTACCTCACAGGGTGTCTGTTGTGGGGAGGGGAAGGGAAAGGAGTTTGTAAGCCGTTCTCAGACGCCGAGTGAAGGGTGGGGTATAAATCCAATCTCCTACTCCTCCTACTCCCCTTCTTCTTCTTCTTCTTCTTTGTCAAAAAGACTGCCATCAAAACTTAACAACTTGAGGCCTCAATTTTGCAAGATGTACAGGTGTATGGTGCATAGCATCTGAGCAGTTTTGGTTTTAAAAGTTGTTCTAGCAATAATAGCTGACTGAGAGTTTCTGCTTCTTAAGCAAAGCTGGTGAATGAGTTCCTCCTATATTTATTGGAGAACAATGTTGACCATTGAGAAGTCAATTGAATCAGCCTTTGTTCAAAAGACAGTTGGGTAATGAAGGCTATGCTCCCTAGAGAATGGAGTACTCTTAGGGTTGCCAGCTCTGGGTTGGGAAACACCTGGAGATTTTGGGGTTGGAACCTAAGGAGGGCAGGGTTTGGGAGGGGTGGGATTTCAGTGGACCATAGAGTCCACATTCCCAAATGGCTGATTTATTCAGGTGAACTGATCTCTGTCACCTGGAGATCAGTTATAATCCCAGGAGATCTCCAGGTGCCCTTTGGAGGTTGTCAGCCATAACTACTCTAGACAGATGACAAAGCTAGTGAAAAATTCACACAATTGCAGTTGAGATAGCCTTAGGAAGATAAAGAAAATATATGTGGATTGAAAACCCATTAAGAGCAGAACAATGTGCTTGAGAGACACTGAGGATGATGTTGGATTTAGTACAATTCATTTGAAAGATATGTTTTCAGTTTTGGTTAAGTCATTTTAAAAATGATAGCAGTTCTACTAGCTGTTCTAATATCAGTAGTTTTCATTCCTTACTGACTCATGAAGTTAGCAGGCACTGTGCGCTCTGTTACATAGTTCCAGCAAAGTTTAAAATGTTACCCATGGTCTGCTAGCACAGAGAGTTGAAATAGCCTGTCAACATATCTGAGAACACAGCCATAAAGTTTGTGTCCAGTAAATGTTTGGATTGATGTGAAGGGGTGTGCATAATTGATGCAATTTATTCTGCTCACATTGCTTTTTCACGATTTGGGCTTTTAGGCTTATGGAATTTCCATTCCCTGTTTTCTCTTACGTTAAACTAATGACTCCATCTGTAATTTTAATGAAAAGCAATTAGAAGGAGAGTTTTCCTCTTATGCCTAGGAACCATTAAAACCATCCGTAAATTACTAGTTTGGTGTTGCCTGGAAAAAAAATATTTGCGGCTTAATTTATTCCTAGATTGTGCCACCAAATGCAGGGCGATCGCCAAAATCCCCTGAACTGCTAAAATCATTGGAGGCTGCAGTGCAAACGTCAAGTTGTTATTGCTGTACCACAACAGAGATGATTTCTGATTCCGAAATCTGTTTGCCTTTCCTCACACATGTGTTGCACTGCCCTGCCCTCAGAAAGCTAATTGCTCCCCTCCACTCTGATATGAAAATTAACTTGTATAAATAATTAAAAGTAGAAATCGGCTTCCATTTATTTAAATAGCTCAAAGCCAAGAACTCCCCATGTGGTAAAAAGGCTTTACAGCTCGCTGATATTGGCTCTCGCCGCTGGGGGAAAGGCAGCCATCCGTCAGCGGAATGGGGGTATTGCTTCCGAGGGAGAGAGTGAGAAGCTGGGGAGAGTGTAAATAAATAACTCGTTAGTTAAATTAGGGAGGAACAAGTGAAGGTTAGGTAATTACAAGATCTGGTCTCATCACTTTGGAAGGGGGCTCTTGACACACAAGCTTTAGAGATGCATAAATCTTTTAAAAAACAACCACCAAAGAGATTAGTTTAAGTCCTTTCTCTGGTGGATATTCCTACTAGTTTAGGGCACCTAAATTACAAGGGGAGAGGGGCTCTAATATACAATTCATAGCATTTTTCTCAGCTGTTCAGCAACAAAAAACCGAGGAATCTTTAATATCTATTGAGACAGTTTTAGAGGGTATCCATGTTGGTGACATGATCAAGGTTTATAAGATTATGCACGGGATAGAGCAGGTAGAGAAAGAAGTGCTTTTCTCCCTTTCTCACAATACAAGAACTCGTGGGCACACAATGAAATTGCTGAGCGGTCGGGTTAGAACAGATAAAAGGAAGTCCTTCTTCACCCAAACAGTGATTAACACATGGAATTCACTGCCACAGGAAGGGGTGGCGGCTACAAGCATGGACAGCTTCAAGAGGGAATTGGATAAACATATGGAGTAGAGGTCCATCAGTGGCTATTAGCCACAAGGTATAGACAGGAACTCTCAGGCTGGGGCAAGTGATGCACTGCATTCTTGGTGCTTGGGGGGGCAACAGTGGGAGGGCTTCTAGTGTCCTGGCCCCGCTGCTGGACCTCCTGATGGCACCTGGTATTTTTGGCCACTGTGTGACAGAGTGTTGGATTGGATGGGCCATTGGCCTGATCCAACATTGGCTTCTCTTATGGTCTTATGTTCTTATGTCTGCAGTGGAGTCTAGTAGCACCTTAGAGACCAATAAGAATCTCAGGGTATGAGCTTTCCAGAGTCAAAAGTCCCTTAATCCAATACGACTTTTTCTGGGTATGATGGCCACCCCATAGGGTTTTCAAGGCAAGAGACATTTAGAGGTGGTTTGCCATTGCCAGCCCTTTGCATAGCAAACCTTGACTACCTTAGTGGTCACCCACCCAAATAGGGTGCACCCTGCTTAGTTTCTGAGATCTGGTGAAATCAGGCTAGCACGGGCCATCCACAATCCCAATGCAGAGTTGGCAACCCTAGGCTTGCAGTGTAGCACAAGCCTCATTTGTATCCCCCAGGCCCCAGTTAAGCACACCCATCCTCCCCCCATGCTTAAGCCGCAGTTTTGTGTATATTTGTGTGCAGTTAAGAAGAAGAGGAGATTGGATGTATACCCCGCCCTTCACTACCCAAAGGAGTCTCAGAGTGGCTTACAAACTCCTTTCCCTTCCCCTCCCCACAAACAGACACCCTGTGAGGTAGGTGGGTCTGAGAGAGCTCTGACAGAAACGGCTCTTTCTCAAGAACAGCTCTGACAGAACTACGGCTTGCCCAAGGTCATCCGGCAGGTGCAAGTGGAGGAGTGGGGAGTCAAACCCGGTTCTCCCAGATTAGAGTCTGCACACTTAACCACGACACCAAACTGGCTCTAAGCCAGTTTGCCAACCTCTTTGAGTGTCCAGTTTGAAAATTGCCTCACTTCGTACTGGTGCAGTATTTTTATCCCTTCTTCCCAATGGGGAATGTAGGCATTCTACTGAGTTTCTAACTGGAATCAAAATTTAATAGAGGGAGCTATACTTTCCTGAATTTACATGTGAAAGACCGTATCATAAATATTCAGATTTCTAGTCCTAAAATTTCATATACATGATTGTAGTTGAACTCCTTTTGATCTGTGCTATGAAGTAGAAAGGCTTTGGGGGGGGGATGCTTTCATTATTGTATGTAAATATAGGGTAAGTCTTGAGAGTTCTTAATGGAGCAGTTTCTTCCATGAACGAACCATTTGTTCCTGTTGGCTCCCTAAGAGACCCATGAAGCACCAGCTGGATTCTGGAATATTGTGCTTCAAGGGCCATCAGGGAGCCAATCGTACTTCTCAGGCTCTATGTAGATCACAACTGAAACTGTCTGTTAAAAGAAATGCTACTTTGGATATTTGATACCGAGTATTCGGCAAACATTCGTCAGTAGGGATGGGCATGAACCAATACACAAACTCCAGTTCGTGTACAAACCTGGCCGGTTTATGGTCTGCAAACTGGGGGTTCAGGAGAACGTGTCTCCCATGATGCACCACATAAACCTCCATGTTTTTCATGGAGGTTTGTGGGAGGGTTTGTGCCAGCTCCATGGCCAGAACTTTGGGGGGGGGGACAATTGTGTGGGAATGCTGAATCCTGGAGGCTTTACCCCACCAATAAAATGATGAGCTGAACCACCCAATAGGAAACAGTCGGGGCCTCTCCTGTGCAGCTCCTGCAACTTGAAACCAGAGTCCTCTGCTTCCTGGTTTTGCCACAAGAAGCTCAAGCTATTACATTTTAAAACTGTATAATACAAGCTGCCCATCAAAAACACTCGATAACCACATTTTGTCATGACAGAGCTAGGGGGCCAGGCAGAGAGGGAGAGTTTACAGTTCAGTCCGGTGAGTCAAAGCCAGAAAGATCAAAAACAAGCATAGCCAGCGTCCCAATGCACAAAGCCAAACTTTAGTCAGAGTGTTTACCAAGGGTCAGTGTCCAGAGAAGTGAGTGTGGAATGTCAGGGTGCAGAGCCGAGGATCAAGAGCCAGAGAGTTGTCAAAACGCGGACTGAATTCAGGAACCGGGAAGTCAGTCAGTGCGGGATCTCAGGAATAGCATCAGAGGTGCAGAGCTTCTGGTCCGAAGAACTGGTTTGCCAGCACAATTTGCCAGCAGTCAGTGACATGTACAGATAGCGAGCTGGGTCATTAACGCATTAGCACTGCCTTGCGAAGTCCTTGATTCTGCTAGAACTCCGCGCTCATTGTTCTCCAACCGTGTAAGCATGCCTCCTATCTGGTTGCCAAGTCCCAATGTCTCTGATTCCTCAGCCGGTTGACAGATGGCGGAGAATCGGGTGGCGAACTGCTAGGGCCAGGCACTTCCTGATCGGCATCAGGAGCAAGCTGTCCTGGGGTTTGGTATTCATCCTCTCCGGCACTTAGGTTTGGCAAGGAGTCTCGTGCCTCTGATGATGTTAAAGTCCTCTGTTTCAGAGCTCCCAGGTGCCAGATTCAGATTAGGGGCAGACATGGCACATTTCTGTCTTCCAGGACTGAAAGGCTGATCCCTCCAGTGACTCACTTGTAAGTAAACCTTCCCAGGATCCAGCTGCAAGGCTTTTACCCTTTTCTCTTTGGCAATTCAAATAGCAAAGCCTCTCCCCAGACTATTCCCTCTTCCCCGCCTTGCTCAGCCTCTCTAGGAAGCAGCTCGCTCAGTTTAACTCTTTCAGTTCTCCAAACAAAGAAAATGCTGAATCCTGGAGGCTCTACCCCACCAATAAAATGATGAGCTAAACCACCCAATAGGAAACAGTCAGGGCCTTTCCTGTGCAGCTCCTGCAACTTGAAACCAGAGTCCTCTGCTTCCTGGTTTTGCCACAAGAAGCTCAAGCTATTACATTTTAAAACTGTATAATACAAGCTGCCCATCCAAAACACTCGATAACCACATTTTGTCATGACAGAGCTAGGGGGCCGGGCAGACAGGGAGAGTTTACAGTTCAGTCCAGTGAGTCAAAGCCAGAAAGATCAAAAACAAGCATAGCCAGCATCCCAATACACAAAGCCAAACTTTAGTCAGAGTGTTTACCAGGGGTCAGAGTCCAGAGAAGCGAGTGTGGAATGTCAAGGTGCAGAGCCGAGGATCAAGAGCCAGAGAGTCATCAAAACGCGGACTGGATTCAGGAACTGGGAAGTCAGTCAGTGCGGGATCTCAGGAATAGCATCAGAGGTGCAGAGCTTCTGGTCCGAAGAACTGGTTTGCCAGCACAATTTGCCAGCAGTCAGTGACATGTACAGATAGCGAGCTGGGTCATTAACGCATTAGCACTGCCTTGCGAAGTCCTTGATTCTGCTAGAACTCCGCGCTCATTGTTCTCCAACCGTGTAAGCATGCCTCCTTGCGTCTGGTTGCCAAGTCCCAGCGTCTCTGATTCCTCAGCCGGTTGATAGGTGGCGGAGAATCGGGTGGCAAACTGCTAGGGCCAGGCACTGCCTGATCGGCTTCAGGTGCAAGCTGTCCTGGGGTTTGGTATTCATCCTCTCCGGCACTTAGGTTTGTCAAGGACTCTTGTGCCTCTGATGTTAAAGGCACGGAGTCCTCCATTTCAGAGCTCCCAGGTGCCAGATCGGGGGCAGGCATGACACATTTCTGTCTTCCAGGACTGAAAAGCTGATCCCCCCAGTGACTCACTTGTAAGTAAACCTTCCCAGGATCCAGCTTTTACCCTTTTACCCTTTTCTCTTTGGCAATTCAAATAGCAAAGCCTCTCCCCAAACTACTCCCTCTTCCCCGCCTTGCTCAGCCTCTCTAGGAAGCAGCTCGCTCAGTTTAACTCTTTCAGTGCTGCAAACAAAGAAGAAAAGCTTCCTCCCATCCTTTCCATGGGGTGCTTATCCTCCCCACAAAAATTGAGTGGGGGATTCGGGTGGGGGCACTGCAGAAACACTAGGAGGCGCCCCCATCCCAATGTCTTCAGAGCCCACCTCCAGGTCAGGCCAGCCTGACTGAACTCCCAGAGTGAGTTCCAAAGGCCTCTGGAGCACACTCTCAAAGCTCAGATGGGTCAACTCAGAGGTGGGCTCCAAAGGCATTTAAATGCCTTCAGGGCTCACTTCCAGGTGGGGCCGGAGCTCAAGTGAGCTCCAAAGGCACGTAAATGCCTTTCGAGCCCACCTCCGGGTTGTGCTGAAGCCATGCCCCCAACTGGAAGTAAGTTCTGATGGTATGTAAAGGCTTTCAGAGCTCACTTCCGAGTGGGGCTGTGGCCCCATGAACTTCCCGAAGCGTGAACCGGTTCATGGAATGGAGAAGTTCATGGTTCAGGGTTTGTGAAAACCCCAAACCACAAACCTCCATGAACCTCCATTTTTCCGGTTCATGTCCACCCCTATTCAGCAGCTATGGGACATCTGTCCTCGATAACTCTTTTTGACACTACTTTATCGGCACTGGACCTTTCATTTTACTATTTGACACTGGAGATTTGACACTGATTGGCTGCTATTAGGTATTCGTGTTTACTATCTGATGGCCTTTCATAGTTGATGTGAAACTGACAGTGGCCGAGCTGCAGTCAGTCATGTTTGATATTGACAGTTAACGGCTTAGTGGGATTTTATCGGGCATCTCTGCCAAAATCAAAAGTTGCCAAGAAGTTCAAACCAACTGAGTTGTGAGGTAGAATTTCACATCCACAATTGAGAGGTGATGTTTTCCATTCAGAAGTTGACAAATGATAAATGTTTATAAATTTCATTTTATCTTAAGTGCAGGCCTATGGGAGCCATTCAGAATAATTTTTGAGTTATAAGTATAAGGCAAAGATAAAGGATTTCTAGATGGAGGTTACTATGGATTTCTGCAAGGAGGATACATTTAATGATCCTCCCACGTTTGAGATAATGAGTGGGAAAGATGATAAGTATTTCCTTGTTTTCCCAACTGAGCTTTTGACTCTAGACCTTTGCACTTAATTGGTTGAATAAATGGATTTAGTTACAGTATACATCTGATGGATTGTGCTGTCTATTTAAATTAAAGAGGGGGTGGGAGCCAGTTCTTCCTCCATATAATCTTATTCTCAATTATTCAGCTGCTGGCTTCATTTACTGTGATGCGTTGGTTGCAAATAATATCTGTCTACATTAAAAAAAAAGCCCCCACAAGGCAGCTCACAGAATAAAACAAGATAAAATCATAAAAAAAAAACATAAAATCCCTGAGCATTAACAACCAGCCAATAGAATTCAGAAGTCTGAAGTCACCAAGAATCCCAGAGCATCTACCTATGCCTGTCTCTTCATCATTTCCAAATCATCAGATGTTAAGAGAAACCTGAAGCGGCCATCCCAACTGGCTGGCAATCTGGTGTTGAGCTGTTTCTCCACGATGAGTGGTAAAAACTGACCTTGCATCTTGATATTGTTTCAGCCACTAACATGGAGTGGAAATGGTGCTATGCGATGGATGCATTTCCTGTATAGCAAATCCTGCCATTGCTTTCACAAAACTTCTATCCACATTAGGGTTGCCAGGTTCTCCCAGCATGGGATGGGGGGGGGGGGTAGGATTCTCAGCTCCAGGTGGGAAACTTGTGGAGATTTGGGGATGGAGCCTGGGGAGGGCAGGGACCTCATTGGGGTACGATTCCATACAGTCCACCCTCCAAAGCATCCATTTTTTTCCTAGGGGAACTGATCTCTGTAGTCTGTAGATAAGCTGTCCCACCTGGAGGCTGGCATCCCTAACCCATTGGTTCAGACCATATGTGTGATTCCAAACTGCTTCTTCTTCTTTTATTTAACCTGTTTATTAAGAGGAAGTATAACATATCAAGAAATATAATAACTGCAAAACAGTATACAACTGTCCTGAAAATCCAAAATTACAAACCAACCAGTTAGTCATCAATACAGATTTTTACAACATACATCAACAGTCATAACAAACTAAGTTAGAACTAAATCCAATCACCTCTACATAGATGCTATGGCCCCTGCTACACGGCAGGGGAAAAGCCTCTTAAGGCGCGGCTTTTAAAAGCCACACCAACGTTGAGACGCCGCGGCGGGATCCCATGGATCCCCTGGCCGCGGCGCCTTTTCTCCCCGGCATGATCAAACGCCAGGGAGAAAACACAGGTCAGACGCCTAGCCGGTCGAACTGCGCATGTCGGAGCATGCGCAGTTCGGATCCGGGCCGGGGTTGTGCCGGCGCAAGGATGTGCTGGCAATCAAACGCCCCGCTTGTCGCGCCACGTCCATTTGAACCACCTAAGGTAGGTGGTTCAGTTTGCGGCGGATTTGTGCGGGGAAGGGACAGTTCGGGCACGGAAGCAAGACGCTTCCCAGATGTTGTGGTGTGATCGCGCCGGTTTGATCCGGCCCCGAACTGTCCCGCTCCCGGCCCAAATCGCCTAGTGTGAACGGGACCTATGTGAGCTATAAATCCCATAGAACTGAATCAAGTTTAAAAGATAACATCTTCAGGAGTCTGCTGCTCTTGGTGCTATCAATGTATGTAACTCCACTGAGACTTTTCTCTTGTTGGCATCCTTTGAAGTTCCTCAGATCTTTTTTGCCTGAGGTTGGACTGCTACATTCACTTAAAACTTTGTTTTTGATGAAATCTAGAGATAACCCCAGGGACGCGTGGACTCCGCCTTCCCCTCCTCAGGGAATTTCACTAGCGTGAGGGGGAAACATTTTGTCTCCCTTTGCAATTCCCAGTGGGTTTTGCCTGTGAAGGAATCCATAGGTCAGATTTCTATTTCAGAATTTTAATGGGAACTGCTCGTGACACAGCAATTTATGTGACTTCATAAAACATCCAGCCTTTGTAGTCCTAAGCACGGAAGGAAGTATTCTTTACTACAGTGTATCTTACAACAAACTTGCTTTACACTAAAGTGTTTAGAACAAGAGACCCATAGTAGTCAGATGAAGAGGAAGAGGAAGAAGAAGAGGAGGAGGAGGAGATTGGATTTATACCCCACCCTTCACTACCCAAAGGAGTCTCAGAGTGGCTTACAAACTCCTTTCCCTTCCCCTCCCCACAACAGACACCCTGTGAGGTCGGTGGGGCTGAGAGAGCTCTGACAGAAACTGCTCTTTCAAGAACAGCTCTGACAGAACTATGGCTTGCCCAAGGTCATCCAGCAGCTGCAGGTGGAACAGTGGGGAATCAAACCCGGTTCTCCCAGATTAGAGTCAACCACTACACCAAACTGATAGGATTAAGAGTCAGTGTGGTGGAGTATCTGATAGAACTTGGGAAGATCCAAGTTCTCCCATCACTTCCCTGAGGTGATTTGAGGCCAGCAGGGTTTAGGTATGACGGGGAGAGAAGAGGGCACTTTGTTGGGGTCTGGCTCTAGGATGACTTGGCTGAGGCTGCAGAACTATTACTCTGATAGGGCCTACTTGTTTTATTTACTGGAGACCCAGTATGGTGTAGTGGTTAGAGTGTTGGACTATGATCTGGGAGACTCAGGCTCTAGTCCCTACTTAGGCCATGGAAGCTTTCTGGATGACCTTGGGCCAGTCATGCAGTTTCAGCCTCACCTACCTCATGTCAGCAAGCTGCCAAATTTCTTTTATTTTGGTTTTCCTATGTATGCGCTTGATTGCTTTTGCTTTCATAGGTAGACCTGTTGATGCACTTAATGGCTTAGCTGCTGGAACCACTGTTCCCTCTAAGCTGAGTTACTGTGAGCTAGCTCACAGTTTTTTAGACTCCGGCTCACAGCTTTTTGTCTCAGCTCAGGAAGGATGGCTCCAGAGCAAACTAATTTATGCAGTAGCCAAATTGCTCGCTCACAACTTTAATGCCAGTAGCTCACAAAGTAGAATTTTTGCTCACAAGACTCCACGGCTTAGAGGGAATACTGGCTAGAATGTGTATATCTCTCAAGGCCACAGGTGGTTGCTGCTGGATAGTTGCTTGGGTGACCTCACGGAGGGCCGTGGGAAGGAGATATGTTATGCCGCCTAGAAGCGTTTGCTCCCAGGCTCGATGGCGCGCGGGGGAAGTCCCGCAATTGGGCCTCAGTTATTTGAATGTACTATAACTTGTCGTGCTCATTGCTTTCCCCCCATTCCTAACAGTGATCCTGTACATGCACCTATAGCTTCAAATAAAGTAAAACCTTTCTTCAAGAGTGTACTTCATTGATGCTGTGGGGAACCCTGACACCTCACAGGGTTGTTGTGAGGATAAAATGGAGGGAAGGAGAACACTGTAAGCCCCTTTGAGTCTTCCTTGGGGTAAAAGGGACAGTCTAGATAAAGTGATAAATACATTTCATACATAAAACAGAATTTTTGTTTCATGACTTATCGGATTGTACGTATATGGTTGGGTCACATGCAGGGAGAGAAGGGCCCGTGATTCGAGTTTCCAACAGACTTATAGAAACTTGGCTTGGGTCTGTGAGACAACCCCATGACCTAGCCTAGTGTGTGTCAGGCTCCCACAGCATCAAAGAAGTACACTCTTGTAGAAAGGTTTTACTTTATTTGAAGCTATAGATGCGTGTACAGGATCACTGTTAGGATGGGATATAGTACATTCAAACAACAGAGGCCCAATCGCGGGAGTTCCCGTGCATGCCATTGGGCCTGGGAGCTAACAGTACTAGGTAGCATAAACATATCTTCCTCCCACGGCACCCCGTGAGATCACCCAAGCAACTATCAAGCAGCGAACCACCTGTGGCCTTGAGAGATATACTCGTTACTGCAGCGAAGCAATTAAGCGCATCAACAGGCATATATATGAAAACGAAAGCAGTCAAGCGCATCAAGAGAAACACATAGGCACTGCAGAATTAGAATTGGCAGCTTGTTGACAATGTAAATATAAAATGGAGAGAAGAATCCTGTGCTCTTTGAAGGAATGTTGAGGTAAAAAGATGATGAGATCGGGTCAATCAAGCCCTGATTAGTTGCCTGAAGTACGTGTTGGGTAGGAGATGTGATTTTGGGAACTTGGGTTTTTGCTAAACCACTGCAGAACAATGCTACAGAGATGCTTTCCAGCAGAAAAAAAATAGTGGGTGGGTTCCCTGCGCCTTGGCGTCTAGTCATGCCAGCCACATGGCCTCAGAAATGTCTTCAGCTTGGAAACTGAGATGAGCACTGCATCCCTAGAATCGGTTTTGACTGGCTTTCGAGCAAGGGGAACCCTTACCTAAGAGCACCCCAGCCTCCATTCCCACCTCCCTTCCTTTCATTGCCCCCAAAGTTCTCCACTCCTGTCTTGTACTTCACTGAAAAGGATGTGGGCCTTTTGCCGAATATGCATTTCCAGCCTCAGTAATAAAGGTGGGGGGGGGAGAGAAAGAACTCTTGGAAGAGCACTGAATTAATCTGATAAAGGCACCTGTCAATCTTTTGTGAGGGAAAAGGGGGACTTTCCTTTTTGTGTCGCTGAGAAAAAAGATATGGAAATTATTTGTTAGCAATCTGTACAGCCGTAGCAGTTCACAAATAGGTTTGGAGTCTGAAATAGTTTGCGTCAGAAGCTGAAGGCAATTAATCTACAAACTCCTTTCTCTCCATCAGGCAGATGTAAATCTGTTTATTCTTTGTCATGATAAAAAGGGATCTCCCCCCCCCATAAATATGGCTGCGATGCTCAGGTATTCAGGTGTATTAATATGTATGGTTTCCCCCCACCCTTTTCTCTTCCACATCTCCCAAACTTAGCCCCCTTCTGTATCCTGAAATGCTATGTTGTTGTTGTTTTAAAAAAAGAGAGACAGATGTGCTCTTTTGATAAGGAACCTGTTTGACCTTGATTGTTCGGGATTTTACTTAAGGCAGCTCGGCAACAAAGGAAAAGACCTTTTCAAAGATGTGTCCTTTGTGCTTGTTGAGAAAACGGCTTTTTCTTAAAAACATGATTGGCTGTCAGGCTGACTTTAGGGGTAATAACGAAGCCGAGAAACAAGTTGGGTTACCGGGAATTAATGTACGACTCCTAATCCTATTCACCTGCCGCTATTGTGCTTTATTGAGCTTTTTTTCCTTTGCCTTCCCTTGAAATTCCTCACGTGCTTCGACCAAAGTTTCCTCAAGCTTTGCTTACATAGAAATGGGGGAGGGGGAGGGTTGCCAAACCCCCCGGTTTGCCAGGGGTCCCCCTTTTTTGGGGGGGGTTCTACCCGCCGCTGGCCAGATGGCTGGCGGGGGAAGCCCCACCCCCAACACCCACAGCCACCCATCTCTCTCCCTTTAAGGGTGTGCAACCCGTGTTTCATCCCAAGCGCAAACTCCGCAAGCTTGCAGGGAAAAGCCAGCTTCATTCTTAAAAGGGAAACGCAGCTGCTCTTAAAGGGGAAACGCCGGCTGCCGGCTACTTTCAGTGCAGGGAACTGCCGTTTCTGGAAATCCGGCGCTCGGGCGCGGGGGGGCAGATGTCCCCAATGTGACGTCATCACGTTGGGGATGCCCCACCCCCTCCAGAAACGCCCCCAAAGTCCCCCGCTGGGGGTGGAAGATGGACTTGGCAACCCTAGGGAGGGGGGAGGTAGCTCTACGGTCCACGGTGTTCGGTGTTGTCTTACAAAGCCTCACGTGAGACCTCCTTCATGCCATGGCATGCTACTAAGGCATAGGCTGATGAAAGGCCATCCTGGCTGCATACATTCAGGTGTCAGTACCGGAAAATACAAGTTTATAAAGAGGCCTTCTAGACCGGGGCTAGAGAACCTGTTGCAGGCACGCCAAACACTGCTAATTTTGTGCATCGTGCAGGGCCGGTTCCGTGCCCAAGCAACCCAGGCCAAGCCCTGAGGTCCTGCAAGTGCCCTTGGGACACGGCATGGGAGAAGGCGTGGCTTATGCCAAGGGTTGCTGGGCTGAGCCTAGCAACCAGCAGTCAAGTCAAGTTTGGTGTAGTGGTTAAGTGCGCGGACTCTAATCTGGGAGAACTGGGTTTGAGTCCCCACTCCTCCACTTGCACCTGCTGATGTGACCTTGGGTCAGTCACAAGCTCTGGCACAGCTGTCCTTGAAAAAGAGCATTTTGTGTCAGAGCTCTCTCAGCCCCACCACCTCACAGGGTGTCTGTTATGGGGAGGGGAAGGGAAAGGAGTTTGTAAGCCGCTCTGAGACTCCAAGTGAAGGGCGGGGTATAAATCCAATCTCTTCTTATTAGTATTATTAAAAACAGTCATAAGACCAGCAAAATAAACCAAAATAGTACAACACCGAATCTACAACATAGACTCCTTGCAGCCTTAAGTACTAAAATACCAAACCAGTCAATTCCGTCATTAATGGCTCGAGCTACATTACATTCTGTGCTTTTTAATTACCAGGTAACAATATTTAGCAACACTGCGTGAGACAGGCTCATACGTATCAGCCAATAAGAACTTCATCAAGCATTCCTCGGCATATGTAAGATAATTAGCCAAGGGTTTAAAACGAGAGAGAAGGGGTATCAACAGCTGCTGTCTCTCTTCGTCATACATAGGACAATGGAGTAATATATGGGAAGCCGACTCCACCTGTTTTAACAAACAGGAGCAAGTTCTCTTGTGCATGGGGGTCCGGGTATATAGTAACCAGCAGGGAGGTCGGAGGTGGCATTGCTAGCGTGATGGTGTCACTTTCAGGGAAAACCCAGAAGCTGTTGCCACTTCTGGGTTTTTCCAGGAAGTGACGGCTTCGTGCTCACTGATGCCGGTGTGGTTGCCAACCTCCAGGTGGCACCTGGAGATCGGCTGTTATTGCAACTGACCTCCAGATGACCAAGATTAGTCCCCCTGGAGAAAATGGCTGCTTTAGAGGGTGGAACCTGTGGCATTACGCCCTGCTGAAGTTCCTCCCCTCCCCAAATCCCTCCCTCCCCTGGCTCCACTCAGATATTTCCCAACCCAGAGCGGGCAACCATATTTGCCAATGAGCTGTAACAGGAGCTCAGGGCGAGGGATCCCCCCACCCTCACTGGAGGCTTAGCAGCTCTACTTATGCCCATCACTGCTTCCAAGAGCCATGGAGCCACCAGGTAGGACTGCCAGCTCTGGATTGGGAAATACCTGGATATTTGGGGGGTGGAGCCTGGTGAGGGTGGGGCTTAGGGAGGGGAGGGACCTCAGCAGGGTACAATGCCATAGAGCCCACCCTCCAAAGCAGCCATTTTTCCTGCAGGGGAACTGATCTCTGTCATCTCACGCAGGGCTCTTTTTGTAGCAGGAACTCCTTTGCATATTAGGCCACACACCCCTAATGTAGCCAATCCTCCATGAGCTTACAGAGCTCTTCTTACAGGAGCTACTGTAAGCTCTTGGAGGATTGGCTACATTAGGGGTGTGTCGCTTAATATGCAAATGAGTACCTGCTACAAAAAGAGCCCTGCATCTAAGGATCCATTGTTACGGGTGAGCTCCAGGCCCCACCTGGAGGTTGAGAAGAAGCAAACAACCGTGATGTATTGTGCCAAAAAAGTCTCCAAAGACTAGGAGTTTCTTTTTCCAATATTCAGTTTACTGGGAGGAGGAGGAGGAGGAGGAGGAGGAGGCTCCGCTCCTGTGAGCTCCTGCAGGAAATGACCCCTGGGTCTCTGTCACCTGGAGATCAGTTGTAACCCCAGAAGGTCTCCAGCCACTACATGAAGGTTGCAAACCAAAGAGAGAGATCACGGGATGGAAGTTGAGAAGAAGCAAACAACCTTGATGTATAATGCCAAACAAGTCTTTAAGGACTAGGAATTTCTTTTTCCAATATTTCAGTTTACTGGAAGCCATTCAAACGCCATCAGCACCAACGAACCATGCATATTATATCTCGTTTCGTGCACAACTTTATCAAAGCGGGCGGCGTTGAAATACAATATTAATCCATTTGACAAACTCTCTAGTAGTATCTCATAGCGACGCGCATCAAATCATACTACTAGAGAGTGTGTCAAATGGATTAATATTGTATTTCAACGCTGCCCACTTTGATAAAGTTGTGCACGAAACGAGATATAATATGCATGGTTCGTTGGCGTTGATGGCGTTCGAATGGCTTCCAGTAAACTGAATATTGGAAAAAGAAATTTCTAGTCTTTGGAGACTTTTTTGGCACAATGCATCATGGCTGTTTGCTTCTTCTCAAGTACCTTCCCGTGATCTCTCTCTTTGGTTTACACCCACATGGAGGTTGGCAGCCCTGCCTCTTGGTATCAACGGCTATTTGAAGCATAACTGTGTCATCAGGAGTCACAGACGCAAAAAGCCTTGCAAGTTTCAGAATCAGTGCGGACAAGGTAGTAACACCTGCCGACACAGGGGGCGCTGCTCTTCAAGAGAAACTCTAAATTTGAAAAGAAATTGTAGAACCAGTATTGTATAGAGGAGAGACATCAGGCAGTGTGTGTGTTAAGCATCTTCACGTTGCTTTTGACTCAAGGTGACACTATGAATTAATGTCCTCTAAAATGTCCTTTTGATACTGTCCATGGGGTTGGAAGGCCAGATAATGAAACTGAAGCTCAAATACTTTGGCCACCAAATGAGAAGGGAGCACTCACTGGAGAAGACCCTGATGCTGGGAAAGACTGAAGGTCAAAGAAGATGGGGACGGCAAAGGATGAGATGGTTAGACAGTGTCACAGATGCAACAAACATGAAATTGAGCAAACTTCAGAGGACGGCGGAAGACAGGAAGGCCTGG
>NW_015159754.1:136059-142568 GCF_001447785.1 Gekko japonicus
ATAGTGGTGGCGACTCCCACTCAAAAGCCTGGCGGAAGAGCTCCGTCTTACAGGCCCTGCGGAACTGCACTAGGTCCCGCAGGGCCCTGATCTCCACCGGGAGCTCGTTCCACCAGGTAGGAGCCGCCACCGAGAAAGCCCTGGCCTTGGTTAGGGCAAACTTGATGTCCCGGAGGCCTGGAACCTCAAGGAGGTCCAGACTCCCAGATCGCAGTGCTCTTGGGGGAACATGTGGGAAGAGGCGGTCCCTCAGGTAGACTGGGCCCTGGCCATGTAGGGCTTTAAAGGTGAGAACCAGAAACGATTCCGGTATGCTATAGGCAGCCAGTGCAGCGCTTGCAGCACCGGCCGGATATGGTCTCTCCTTGAGAGACCCATCAGCAGCCTGGCTGCAGCATTCTGCACCAGCCGCAGCTTCCGGATTTGCAACAAAGGGAGACCCAAGTAGAGAGCGTTACAGTAGTCCAGCCTCGAGGTGACCGTCGCGTGGATCACAGTGGCCAGGTCCTCGCGGCTGAGATAGGGGACCAACTGCCGGGCCAGCCGGAGATGGTAAAAGGCAGACCTCGCAGTGGCTGCTACCTGGGCCTCCATCGTCAGTGAGGAGTCCAGGAGCACTCCTAAACTCCTAACCTCCCGCACAGGCACCAAAGGCACCCCGCCGAAGGTCGGGAGAAGGAGCCCCAAATCCCGGCCGGTCCGACATAGGCCCAGGACCTCCGTCTTTGCCGGGTTTAATTTCAACCGACTCAGCCTGAGCCAACCAGCCACGGCTTGTAACGCCTGAGAAAGGTCATCGGGACTGGAGTCCGAGCGGCCGTCCAACATCAGATAGAGCTGGGTGTCATCAGCGTACTGATGGCACCCGAGCCCATACCTCCGGACAATCTGGGCGAGGGGGCGCATATAGATGTTAAATAACATTGGGGACAACACGGCACCCTGGGGCACCCCACATTCAAGGGGGTGCCTTCGGGACCGCTGATTCCCCATTGCCACCCTCTGTCCCCGACCTTGGAGTCTCCCAAACTACAATAGCCTGAGTTAAGTCGTTTTATCTTATAGGGTGGTCCCCTTCCTTCTCAGATCAAAATCCTAATATAACCTTGGATGTTGCAAAAATTATTTATTCCTTTTGTCTTTTGGGAAATAAATAGAGATTATAAATGAAATTTCAGATTGTTACACTGCTCAAGGCATTGAGTTATAGAGCTTTTGTTGGACAAAAGAGAGGAAAGAAAAAGGATTACTGTCTTTTCCAGTGACTCTTGTCTTCTCGTAATGTGACCAAAGTACAATAGCCTCAGTTTAGTGGTTTTAGCTTCTAGGGAGAGTCCAGGCTTGATTTGATCTAAACCCCATTTACTTACCCTTTTGGCAGTCCACAGTGTCTGCAAAACTCTCCTTCCACACATTTCAAAGGAACCAGCTTTCTTCTGTCAGCTTTCCTACTGTCCAACTTTCACACCCATGCATAGTAATAGGGAATATGGGGAATTATGAATTAACTTGATCTTGGTTGCCAGAAACACATCCTTACACCTAAAAGATCTTTTCTAGATCCCTCATGGCTGCTCTCCCCGGTCTCAATCTCTTTCTGGTTTCTCGGGTACAGTCTCCCTTTTGGTTGATAATGGAGCCTAGAAATAGAAAATCTCGAACAATGTCTTCATTGTCAATCTTAAAGTTGTGTAATTCCCCAGTAGTCAGTACTTTTGTCTTCTTGGAGTTTGGCTGTAAACTTGCTTTGGCACTTCCTGCTTTAACCTTCATCAGTAGTTGTTTCAAGTGTTCACGATGTTCTGCCAGCAATGTGGTGTCATCTGCACATCTCAAGTTGTTAATGTTCCTTCCACCAATTTTCACTCCACCTCCATTGAAATCTAATCCAGTTTTTCTTATGAACACCAGGGAGACCCAGCTTCAAAGTCAAAGCCAGACGACATCATGAAGACCACTGCATAACCTGATCTCTAAGCCTAACCCTACTTTCCATGGTTATTGTGAGCAGTGTTACCTCTAAGCTGAGTTAGTGTGAGCTAGTTCACAGTTTTTAGCCTCCGGCTCACACATTTGTGCCTTAGCTCAGGAAGGATGGCTCCAGAGCAAACTAAGGCCCCAGTCACATGGAGAATTAGGTACGCGGAGGGGACGGATTAAGGGCGGATCAAACCGGCGTGATCAGACGCCAACATCTGGCAAGCGTCGCGCACCCACCCCTAACCCATCGCATCCGGGCAAAAATGTGGATTGAAAAGGTACTAGGGAAAATTGAGTACCTATTGGAAGAGCCACAGCAACGGCGGGTGTGGGATCGTGGACGCGCCGGCAGCCCATAGCATCCTGCAGCTGTCCACAACCCGCACGTGTGCACTAATGCATGACCACCGTGTTGCCTCACTGGGACTACGCCATTGCCTCCCCAGTGTGATCGGGTGCCCACGGAGGGAGAACGGAGCCGCAGGGGAGCGTAAGATTGTGCTCTAATTTATGCAGTAGCCAAATCACTCGTTCACAACTTTCATGCCAGTAGCTCACAAAGTAGAATTTTTGCTCACAGGACTCCACAGCTTAGAGGTAACATTGATTGTGGAGGGCCATCCTTATTTATGTTTGTCATAGTTCCTTGCAGAGTCCAGAGCAAGCCAATCACAAAGGGCTATCAAATCTGCTGGTTTGGATTAGTTTTCAGTGGTTGGGATTGCAATCTATTGTGTTCCAGGGAGCATTTCATCAACACTTTAAACCTGGTCTTGTTGTCTGAAACTTACTACAACTCCCAGATTCATAGTTTGTTGTTGTTCAGTCGCACAGTCGAGTCCGACTCATCGCGACCCCAAGGACCAAGTCACGCCAGGCCCTCCTGTCTTCTGCTGTCCTCTGAAGTTCACTGAATTTTATGTTCGTTGCACCTATGACACTGTCTAACCATCTCATCCTTTGCCGCCCCCGTCTTCTTTGACCTTCAATCTTTCCTAGCATCAGGGTCTTCATGGTTTGGGGGCTAGGTAAAGAGTTCTAAATGTGTTGGGCAAGAGAACATAAATCAGCAGTGACTGACCCAGTGAAGTTATCTGCTACACCTATTCCACTGCAAATTCCCTCCCTGGCGTGGAACAGCCAGGCCCTGGAGACAGCTCTGACTCCTCTAATGAAGAGCAACTAGATTCCGTGCCTGTCAGCCACCCATCAGCTGCAGCTGAGCCATCAGATGAGAAATCACATTTAGGAGGCTATGAGGTGCGTGTTTCATACCCCCACCCGGAGCTGGCACTTCAGGGTCGGCCAGTCACCCTGTCTCCTCCAGGTTCTCTAGGTCCACAAGAGCAACATCAGTGCAGGTGAAGAAGGGATCTAGAGTCCCGACACAGGTCAGCACACCTCAGAGCTCAGCACCAACAATCAGTTGTAGAGGAAAGAGAAACGCTACCAGAGGAGATGGGAAGCAGCTGTCGCGGGAGTGACGTAGAGCTCAAAGCATATAAAAGTATGGGGGGGGAGCCCTTCAATGTGCTTCGACGTGTTCCTTTAGACCAGGGGTGTCGAGCTCATATGTTATGAGGCCCAGATCCGACATGTTGGGCCGGGCCACGTGTGTCATAAAATGTAATGCCAGGTAGCGGAGACAAAAACTTTATAAAGCACACAAACACAAAGGTGCAGGGTTTTTTTTACTGGAAATAAACACATGCTTAAAACATCAGCGCTCTTGCGATATTTTGTTTACTTAACAGTGTCTAATAACTGACACCTCTTACACTGAAATACTGCATCAACATGTCTGTGCTGTTGCAATCCTGAGTATGCTGTTCGGGTGCGTATCTGTAAGCTGCAAACCTATGATGACGCAGCAGCAGCAGCAGCAGAACTGCAAGAAGAAGCAGAAGACAGCCAGTTCCACTGTGGGCCTGATCTGGCCCCCGGGCCGCATGTTTGACACCCCTGATTTAGACACTGACCTGCTGCTGCATCAGACTTGCTTTTTGGAACACCGACTTTGGCCTGCTTAGACTTCTCGTGTACTACTGACGGACTCTGTTTATTAAACTCTGGCATCCTGCCTCTGATAACCAGCTCCCATTATCTGCCTGAGTTAACTCTGCATATGCTGGCACCTACCTGAAGCAGAACACACTCCTTCTTTTAAATTGCTGGCCTTCCACTCACACACCACCTGAAGACCAAGCCAAGAACTGCACTCTACAAGCAGGACGTGGAAATGCTCTGTCTCTTCAAGTCTTCACACAGAGAAAAAATATTAGTAAAAAAAAAATTTCTCGCAATGCAAAGGCATGAACCACCCAAAGTTAAGTATGCTTAAGCCTCCTTGGTTTCCAAGGGAGAGTTAATCACATAGTTAGGGGTCATTTCGTAGAAAAAGAGGTGTAGGAGCTCATTAGCATAACTTATTTGCATATGCCACACCCCCTGACATCACCGGAAGTGTGTCAGAAGGCAACACCCACCGCTTAGGCTCCACTGGACTGTTTTGGATTGCTAGTTTTTTTTGGGGGGGGATGTGCAGATCTGCACTCACAGAGGAGGGAGAGCTTGTACCTGAATAAAACTTGGTCTTAAAGGTGCCACTGGATTGTTTTGGACCGGGGGGCGGGGTTGGGCTCTGCATCTTACCTGGCTGCTTCTTGCTCTGACTGAGGGCTGCTGAGAGCAGGGGGTGGGGCTTGTTGCATGTGCCCGCCCCCCTGGGCTCTTTACTGCCGGAGCTCTGCTCCTGTGTGCTCCTGCAGGAAATGACCCCTGCACATATTTAAATCTCTTCCACTCAAACCAGTGGGGGCTTTAACTTGTGCTTCACTTTGGCTGGGCTGCACTCCAGATTTTTGATGGTAATCCCAACCATTTAGTTAATTGCCACAGCAGCCTAAAGAAAGGGCCACAAGAAGATCATGGCGGTCTTTGTCATAGGAAGTAGCAACCTGATATTGGGGGTGGTGGTGGCGTTACCTGTGTTTCATTCATTAAAGCAGGGTTGGCCAGGTTGCCCCCGGCCACCGGTTGGGGATGGAGATCCAGGGTTGCTAGATCCAGCCTGGGAAACTCTGCATATTTGAGAATGGAGTCTAGGGAGGACAGGGACCTCAGTGGGGTACAATGCCATGGAGTACACCCTCCAAAGCATCTGTTTTCTCCCTGGAGGCTGGTATCCCTGTGTTAAAGTCAATCATTTTGTTTACCCATTCCATAAGCAAAGACCAAAAACCTTTGAAAAGTATTGTGTCTGGGAGTAGCTGAAAGTTCTCTTTGTAGTTAAACACGTGAAGCTGCCTTATACCAGGTCACAGCATGGGCCCATCAAGGCCAGTCTTGTCTACCTAGACTGGCAGGTGGTTCTCAGGTATAGATCTCTCACATCACCTACTACCTGATCATTTTTAGTGAAGCTTGATCCTGGCACCTTCTGCATATCCAGCAGATGCTCTGCCACTGAGCCTCAACCCCTAGTTAATGGGGGAAATGCCCCTTTTAAAACGGTAGGTCTTTGTATTTTACTGTTCTCGCTGAGAACGAAAGTGGATTACAGAATCAGAAAGCAGTGCAAAAAAGACCAATACATACAACAAAACAATGCACTAAAACGGGCTCTTACAAAGTTAGCAACCGGCATAATGCAATGAACAATGAATGCACATCGTTTTAAGAAGCCTCCTTTTTTTCACAGACATCAAAAGTACGGCCTGATTCATGAACAATTCCATTTTACTACCATGCTGTTTCCTTGATAAAAAGCACCTTTATGAACCGTCCTGTTGTACATGTTCTTGTGACATACATGGCAGGTTCCGCCTCTCCTAGACCGGTGGGAGCCGATGGAATGCTGGGGAGAGACAGTTCGAAAACAGCAGTTAGGAGAGTGGCTGGGAGTTGGCGACCGGGGAGTTGAGAGGGAAAAGAGGACATCTGACTGAGTGAAAGTGTAGAAGGGCTGCTTTGAGCTGGCTGAAAAGAGTCAATTTATAACAAAGGCTCTCAGTATCTGAGACAGAGAAACAGTTCAAAAATTCATTTGGAAATGAAGCATCGTAACATCTACTTTACTTTCTTCAGTGTTATGTTCAAGCTGTACATTCTTTGTTTGTTTAAATCTGTGGGCTCTGCGTCTCGGGGAAAGAAACACACACACTCATACCACTTAATACCTCGGTCTATATTTGTTTGAGGACATGAATAAATGGTGGCAGTATGTGACTGGAACCGTGTATGAACCCCCACCCCAATAACGCAGTGAAGCGTTTGAGTGAGGGTCTGTTAGTTAAGGGGGCTGGGCTACCTTGTCTGCTGATGTCTCTGTGAAGTGAGAGAGAGAGGACCAGAGGTGTGAAATGGTCATGGGTCTTTCCAGGGGTCATTTCCTGCAGGAGCGCACAGGAAGCGGAGCTCCGGCAGTAAAGAGCACAGGGGGCAGGCACATGCAACAAGCCCCACCCCCTGCTCCCAGCAGCCATCAGTCAGAGCAAGAAGCAGCCAGGTAAGTTGCAGAGCCCCCCCTT
>NW_015159754.1:142584-153482 GCF_001447785.1 Gekko japonicus
GCTCTGCAACTTACCTGGCTGCTTCTTGCTCTGTCTGAGGGCTGCTGGGAGCAGGGGGTGGGGCTTGTTGCATGTGCCCGCCCCCGGGCTCTTTACTGCCGGAGCTCTGCTCCTGTGTGCTCCTGCAGGAAATGACCCCTGATCCTTAGCAGGTTAACATCAGAGCTATTTTTGTGATGGTATTCACTGGGACTGAGTACTAGCATCTCTTTGGGAGGGCCAGCAAATCGACAGTGGAAGCATTTAGTGCACGTTTTGGAAAGGTGAGCAGTAATAGAATCAGAATGTCCCCACATCCACTCCCCCCACTGCTTTGGACTTACTCGTGTAGGCTAGGCAAGCCTCAGTTTCTCAGTCTCAGGCCTGGAGATAATAAGACTGGCCTTCCTTACAGGGTTGCTGTAAGGATGACCAAATAATGAACTGTATCCAGCCACAGCATTATGCAAAACTAGGTACCCTTTTGTTAAGAGGGGCAGCAGCAATCCCCCCCCTTTTGCCACAGCCTACTGAAGAAGGGTTGCCAGGTGTGGGCTGGAAAATACCTTGAGATTTGGGAGGGGAAACCTGAGGAGGGCGGGATTTGAGGAGGGGAGGACCTTCAGTGGGGTATAATGCCGTAGAGTACAAAGTGGCCATCTCCTCTAGGGGAACTGATCTCTGTTGCCTCGAGATCAGTTGTAATCCCAGATCTCCAGCCACCACCTGGAGGTTGGCAACTGTACTGCTGAGCTCTCTGAACTGTCATTTCTGCAGGTTAATGGGCCCATCGGAAATAGCCTACTGGGGATCTGCAGAGGGAGGGGGAATTGGTAAAAATTGGTGCAAACGTATATCAGCACGTGCTTTTTTGGGGAAGGGGTTATGAAAAACAACAACACTGGTTTCCATGTATGGCTGATAAGATGCTTTCAGCTTCTCATTTGCCAGTTATTTTTTATCTATTTATTTTACAAAATTTATATCCAGCCTCTCCGTCCTCACAAGTGCTACCAAGGTAACTAATAAATTAAAAACATACATAATAAAATCACATCTTAAAACTGACCAACCAACCAATTAAAAACAACAACAGCAACAACCCTCACATCATTAAAACAATTAAAAACAAAGCTAAAATATACACAAAGGCATAAAGATACTTAGAACATTGGGCAGGAAGGAGGAATCACTAAGGGAACTCCTTAGAGAGCCAGTTTGGTGTAGTGGTTAAGTGTGTGGACTCTAATCTGGGAGAACCGGGTTTGATACCCCCACTCCTCCACTACCAGCTGCTGGATGACCTTGGGCAAGCCATAGTTCTGTCAGAGCTGTTCTCTCAAGGACAGCTCTGGAAAGAGCTCTCTCAGCCCCACCTACCTCACAGGATGTCTGTTGTGGGGAGCGGAAAGGAAAGGAGTTCATAAGCCACTCTGAGACTCTGAGTGAAGGGCAGAGTATAAATCCAATCTCCTCCTCCTCCTCCTCCTCCTCCTCTTCTTTTTTTTCTTCTTCTTCTTCTTCCTCTCCTCCTCCTCCTCCTAAGAACAAAACAAAACAAAGAAGTCTTCACCTGCTGGCAGGAAGATGGTAACACAAAGGGGAATCTTCTTGGGAGAGAGGTCCAGAATTTTGGTTCCATGACCAAGAAGGCCCTCCTGCAGCTTGCTACTCACCTAATCTCAGAAGGCGGGGACACCCGAAGCAGGGCCACTAAAAATGACTGCAGTGGTTGGGTGGATTCATAAGGTGGTCCTTCAGGTATGCCACAGCCAAGCTGTATATGACTGTAAAGGTCATCACCAGAATCTTCAATTGTGCCGAGAAACAAATTGGGACCCAGTGAAGATGGACCAAGACTGGTGTGATATGGCCCCTTTGACCTGTTCCAGTCCACATCCTAACTGCAATACTCTGCACTATTAGTTCTCAAGGTCAGCCCTATGTAGAGTGCATTGCAGTAGCCTAATCTAGATGTAACCAGGGCATGCACCGCAGTGGCCAGATCTTTTCTGATCAGGAAAGACCATTGCTGGCTAAGCAGCTAAAGCTGGTAAAAGGCACTTCTGGACACAGCAGCCACCTGCTTATCCAGCAGACAGATTTACAATAAACTCCAGAACTAGGGTGTCAAACATGCGGCCCAGGGGCCAAATCAGACCCCCGGAGGGCTTCCATCAGGCCTGCAGTGGGCCATCTCCTGCTTCCAGTTCTGCTGCTGCTGCTGCATTATAGCTTGCTTCGCCAGACTCTCTTAATCACTCAGCCATTTCATGTTTTAACCTGGGTCCTAGACTCAGAACTCTGAGCATGAGATTTCAACAGCAGACACGTTGATGTAATAATTCAGAGCAAGAGGTGTCAGTTATCAGACACTGTTAAGTAAACAAAATATTGTAAGAGTGCTAATGTTTTAAGCATGTGTTTATTGTAAGTTTTAAAAAAAACCCTTTGTGTTTGTGTCCTTTATAAAGTTTATATCTCCGCTGCCTGGCATTACGTTTTATGACACACATGGCCCGGCCTAACAAGGTCTCATTTATGTCACATCCAGCCCTCATAACAAATGAGTTTGACACCCCTGCTCCAGAAAATAAATGATCTCAGATCAGGAAAGCAGCTCTTTCTAAATAAACCATTCTTATCCTGAAAAAAACTGCAATCAAAGTCAAGGGTGGGGTTTTCTTTTTTTAAAAAAAAGTTCTTGTAACCACCAAACCACTTAATGTTCAGAAGTCCCATTGACTTCATTTGCATTACTCAGTAGTAAGTGATTTGGGGAACGTAGCCTGTGATTAAAGCAATCCTCAATCGGGTCACAGGTGATTATGCCAAGTATGCTGCAGTTAATTTTTGTCAAGTATAAATTTTCATCGGGTTGAAAATACTCATTCCGAGCCCCTTGATTACTTTTGAACGTTACATTTGAAATTGCAGCCACTCTAGCCTTGCATTTCCAGAAAAAGATTCCTTGGGACTGAAAAAACTGTAAAATACAATGATCTGCACAGCTTTAAATATAAATTGTTGTTTTTTTTTTTAAAAAAAAGATCACATCTGTCCTTTTAAAATATAAAACAAGGTACGTATCATAAGAGTTAACTTGCAATAGTCTAAGAACATAAGAGCATAAGAGACACCAATCTTAACTTGCAGTAGTCTAAAGTAGCTAGAGGCCGAGCAATATAGAGAGGGGTGTATTAAGACTCTGGTTTCGCATGTATTATTTACCCTGTCTTGTTGCTTAATAACAGATGCTTATTTTCGTATCTATTTCCATGTATGTAAAGGTTCTTTGGACAGTGTTAAGTGCAAGCAAAACAACTCCTCAGATCGCTCAGAAGCTTTCCAACAGCTGCATGAGAACTAGTTCTACCAGTAGGCAAAACAGGCAGGGGACGGAAATCCCACCCATCCCTGCTAGCTCCCAGTTTATTGCCCCTTGCTGGCACCAGTCACTGCTTTCACTCCCTTTCCCTTCCCTTCCCTTCCAATCTTTGTGCCTTTCTCACTACCTCTTCAGTCAGGGCTTCCACTCTCAAAAGCCCCTCTTGCTCCACTCCCCATTGTTTGCAAAGACGTCTCCCTAAATCATACCAGGCCCCATTCGTGCAAGTTTTTAGTCTGCACTTTGGAGAGACCAGATTCTGAATTAGATACTTTTTGTAGCAGGAACTCCTTTGCATAGTAGGCGACACACACCCCTTTGTAGCCAATCCTCCAAGAGCTTCCTTATAGTCCAACTCTCGCAGCCATACATTGCTACTGGGAATACCATCGCTTTGACTATGTGGACTTTTGTTAGCAATGTTATGTCTCTACTTTTGATTATGCTGTCTAGGTTTGCCATCACTTTCCTCCCAAGGAGCAGGCGTCTTTTAATTTCATGGCTGCAGTCACCATCTGCAGTGATCTTGGATCCTAGGAATGTGAAGTCTGTCACTGCTTCCACGACTTCCCCTTCTATTTGCCAAGGGGTTATGGGGCTGGATGCCATGATCTTAGTTTTTTTGATTTTGAGTTTCAGGCCAGCTTTTGCGCTCTCCTCTTTTACTTTCAGCAAGATGCTCTTGAGGTCCTCTTCACTTTCTGCCATTAGAGTGGTATCGTCTGCATATCTGAGGTTGTTGATGCTTTTCCCGGAAGTCTTAATTCTGGCATTTGATTCATCCAGGCCAGCATTTCGCACGATGTACTATGCATATAAATTGAATAAGCAGGGCAACAATGTACATCCTTGTCGTACTCCTTTTCCTATTCTAAACCAGTCAGTTGTGCCGCGCAGGCGTGTCGCACAGTCAGCGTCACTGGATCAGCTTTCCACCAAAGATCCAATTTGCACCCTGCTAAGATTCCACTGCAGTAAACCACACTCACACAGTCCTTGTGGTAAACTATACACAGTGATTTATTTACAATATATTTACAGCTCTCTCGGACAAAGTGCTCCGCCATACGCTCATACATGAAGAAGGAATACACTGTACAGAATACAATTTCTTATATACACTGACCAGCCAATCAACTTACTGCTGAGTCACTGTGACATTGTTCAGCATAGCTCCAGTCAGAACCCGTTTGTGCTGGTTCTCCTGACTGTCAGACATCTGTCATTTAGATTGGCATGTTCACACAGTCTGAAGCTTATGACATTCAACAAGTTGTTCCGTATCCGGTTCTAACTGTCACTTCTTGACCCTTGTGCAGCTTTCTCGGGAGACATGTGAGGTGGTCTGGTACTTCCGTCTGATTACAGCCACGCAAATTCAGGTTTTGACTTTCCACAATGGTGGGACGGTCAGGTTATTCCTTAATAATGACAGGGGTGGGCCTGTACACACGGGGGGTGCTCAGAAGTGCCCAGTACCCCCCGGACAAGAGGAGGAGATGGTTAGACAGTGTCATAGATGCAACGAACATGAAATTGAGCAAACTCCAGAGGATGGCGGAAGACTGGAAGGCCTGGCGGGATCTGATCCATGGGGTCGCGGAGAGTCGGACTCGACTGTGCGACTGAACAACAACAACAACAAATCCTGTCCTCCCCTGAACTGCTAATCAAGTAGGTGTTTGCAACACACAGCTCTGACCTGGGTTGCCTAGGGGAGCCTGATCTTGTCAGATCTCGGACACTAAACAGGGTTGGCCCCAGTTAGCACTCGGATGGGAGAAGACCAAGGCAGCCCAGGGATGCTATACAGAGACAGGCAATGGCAAACCACCTCAAAGGTCTCTCATCTTAGAAACTCTGAAGGTGAGGTGAAGGTTTCCCTTGCTTGAAAGCCAGTTGAATCTGACTTTGGGGGGGGGGCAGTGCTCGTCTCCATTTCCAAGCCGAAGAGCCAGCGCTGTCCTAAGACTTCTCCGTGGCTATGTGGCCGGCATGACTAGATGCTGAGATTCACGGAACGCTGTTACCTTCCCACCGAAGTGGTCCCTATTTATCTACTTGCAGATTCTTGCTTTCAAATTGCTAGGTTGGCAGGAGCTGGGGCCAGAGACAGAAGCACACTCCGTCACGCGGCACTCGGGTCCTGAACTGCTGAACGACAGACTTCCCGGTCTGTAGCTCAGTGTCTTGACCTCTAAGCCACCACAGCCTAGAAGTTCTACAAGGTCACCATTAAGTCAGCTGTGACTTGTGAGCAAAACAAAGATGCAACCAATAGCTACTGGACTGGGGGATCATTTATTTATCGCTGCCCAGAATGTATCATGTAGTGAACAACACATGTGCAGCAGCCAGTTTGGTGTAGTGGTTAGGTGCGCGGACTCTAACCTGGGAGAACCGGGTTTGATTCTCCACTCCTCCACTTTCAGCTGCTGGATGACCTCGGGCAAGCCATAGTTCTGTCAGAGCTGTTCTTGAAAGAGCTCTCTCAGCCCCACCCACCTCACAGGGTGTCTGTTGTAGGGAGGGGGAAGGAAAGGAGTTTGTAAGCTGCTCTGAGACTCTGAGTGAAGGGCGGGGTATAAATCCAATCCAATCCAATCTCTTCTCTTCTCTTCCTTTCTAGATGGATCGGGACAAATTTGTGCCGGGTGTTTAAAACCCAAATGCTGTGTTATCTGTGCAGGAATCACCATTCCTGACAGCTGCGATTTTAAAAACGCAGCTTGAATGCCAGTTTGAAACTCGGGCAGCAGCCTGAAGATTTTCCCCGCCCAGCCATCATTTACACAATTAATTGATGTGAAGGTAGAATGTTTGCTGAAATAAGCGGGGCATCAACCTGGCAAAAGTTAATTCATTTCTCAGTTCAGGCAAATATTTGGTGATCTTTTTCTGTATTCATCCGTCCCTGGATTTGCACAGCTTGTGTTGATTAAAAAGTGGGCTAAATGTGGATGGAGTTTGGAAAGACTCTGCAGGGGGAAGCCGTGGGTTGCCAGACTTTTTGAGACTCGGGTCCCAGGTCTCAGGCTGTGGTCTGACCTAGAATCTGGGCAAATGCACGCAGCCTCTTGAACCACCCACCAGATAGCATCTTGACAAGCAGGGAGGGTGAACATTTTGATTAATTCCCGTGGTGGCGGCAGTCACTTAAAAGTACTCTCACCGTGACAAGAACCAAAACCTGCAGAGGCTGCTTCCGTGTGACTCCTGCTTGGCAAGGACCACAGGGTACGCCAGAACTCCTGAAGCACTTGGATGGAAATGATGGGTTCATATTCTCAGCGATTGCAAACTTGGCACTGATTAAAATCAAGGTCACTGAGAATCATGTCCCACTTTGAAGTTCGTGGATTTCCTGAAGAACCACAGTTCCACAGGGCCTGTAAGACGGAGCTCTTCCACCAGGCATATGAGTAGGAGCCACTACTGCCATCACTATTGTTCCATCATAACCTGGCCCTGGAAGAAGGAGCATCAGCGTTTCCCGGAGCAGATGAGTTGCAATAGAGCACTGAAATACGCCATCTCGCGGAATATCATGTTAGAACATCTAGAGCACTTTTGTTAATAATGTTACTGTACTGTAGGGATTTTAAATGGTTTTAAATATGTTTTATATTGGCTTATGCCTCTTTGAAAGCCGCCCTGAGCCCGCATAGCGGGGAGGGCAGGGTATAAATTGAATAAAACAAACAAACAAACAAACAACCATACATGCTGCCTGGTTGCTATAATAATTAAAACAGATTGATTCCCAATGAAGCAGAACCTTTCTATGATCAGATGCATAGTCCAGAACCCGTAATCAAACAGCATGCATGTTTTCTGTGCTGCTGAATTAGAAACAAAAGTCAGGTTTCTGTTTAGCTTTCCCTGTTTGTGTGTGACGATGCAGCAAGATCCCTTTCTTGAAGGGTATGCCTTGATTTGGAAGTAGATCTAAGTGAACACAGTCAGACTTCCTTCTAAATAAACAATGGGTACAATTGTCTGTCACTGTCCAGAATGTTCAAGAAACAGTGATTGGTAATCAGCAGGGCAAAACAGATATTCTCTATGAGATATAATTATTGATGCTGTTTTGTTGACAGAGGCATACATTTAATTGCTTGATAACTTAGTGCATCAGTACGGTTGGTTAGTTGGTAGAGTTGCCAAGTCCCCACCTTTCTCCGGCGGGAGGGAGAAGCTCTTCTCCCAGGATCTTCTGGCAGGCACACTACACGCCCGCATCGTGATGATGTCACTCAGAAGTCGAATGCTAGAGCATGTGCCCGGTGCAATGACGTCACCTCCAGGGGACATCATCACACTGGACATGTCAGTCCAGTCCAGGCACTTTGGGGTCAGGGATCCCCGCGCTGGCCGGATCTGGGCTGGCGGATCGGGGGGACCCAAAGTGGGCAAATCCCTCCCCCCCCCCAGATCTGGCAGCCCTAGTTATTGAAGAGCATAAAATAGTATCGTATTTGATCAGTGGAGGAGCCTTGTGTGAGATACAGTACGGCAGATAGCCCCAACGTGGTGACCATTTTGGTGGAACCAGGTTCCCTGAGACCCACTTCCTTCTTCCACAAAGTACTGAAGGAAAGAACCAATCCTGGCTTTCCTTCATCCCATTAGAGCAGGAGGTGTTTCAGAAAAGCTTAGCAGGCATCTCCTTTTTGACTGCAGGGATTCACCCATTTGGAAAGAGGAGCATCCATCACCAATATTTTTAGAGCTGGTCTGCAATAGAAGAACTAGATTCAAGTCCAGAATGTCAAACTCTGTCTTTAGTTTGCCATGATTTGGAGCTTGTAGAAGGAGGGAAATTCCTGAGGGGGGTGGGTGGGTGGCTGAGTGTGTGAACTGCTCTGTCGTAGGTGATGTAACTCTTCCTAAGATACCTCCCTTGTCCAGGGACAACCTTGAAGCCATGCTGTACCTGCTTCGCTATCATAGATAAAGAAACCATATATTCAAAGGGGGGGTGTAGAAAACACAAAAGCTAGGTGGGAAGCTTGTGAAGTGTGATTAGATGTAACTGAAAGGGGGGGTCTTGTTTGAACTGTCTATAACTTTGGATTCTCCCGCCAGAACCTCAGTTCTGACACAGTACAGGTCTGGCCTGGAAGACGATTATTTCTCAATAAACAGATCACTGCCAGAGAGTGTTGTTCAGAGTAACTTTGCCCATGAGTCTGACATAGAAGCCCCTTAGAGACCGACAAGATTTTGGGGGTATAAGTTTTCAGGAGTTTGAGAAAAGGAGCTCCGACGCTCAGACGTTTGTACTCTGAAAACCTTGTTGGTCTCTAAAGCGCTACTGGGCACTAACCTGGTTCCACCAAAATGTTGTGATTGGTCTCAGCCCTCATGGCAGCCATTTTGTGGTGGTGCCCATTCAGTGTCCTCAAGAAGGTTGGGGACCTCTGCAATACGACATTTCCTTGATCCTAATGACCGATGGCTTGTTATTCTCAGGGTAGAATAGGAAGCCCACAACAGAGGAAAGAGACGGGGTGGAATTCTACAGTGCAGTTAGCAGGATGCCTTGGTTTCCCCTCCACTAAGCATCGGCATGCCAAGCTGTGCCATCTCTGTGTCCCTCTCCTCGGAAGGCTTCTGGCGAACCCTGCCCCCTTTCCCATGCCTAGCAGGGAGGGGCAAGACAGGAGGGCAGCATTACAGTATATGGCATTGTGTCATACAAAACAACTCAGAAGTCAGATGTATTTCTTCCTTTTCTGTGGCCAAGAAACCTTTAACTGAATGTGTTTGTTTGATATGGAGGGGAAGCATGGCTGTTTGCCCCAGAGCAAATGAACATGCGGCCACCGGATCACACGTCCCGCCGACGTCCCGTGGTTCGGGGGGAGGTGCCGATCACACGACAATCCTGCGGCGTGGCAAAGTGGTGCGGCGCGATCACAGCAGCAATGGCTAGGCGCCGCTGCCGTGGCAAATGGGGTTGTGTTTTTTTTCAAACCGAAGTGTGCGCATGCGCCATTGGTTGCGTGTGCACATCCCGTGGAGACTTGAAAAAAAACCTTTTTGTGACGGGACATGGGCGGGCGCCGGATGCCACGAACTACCACCGGAAACGCGATCAGACGCCCGCCCTTGCCCCACGGTTTCCAGAAACTAGTACCTCGGAGGTACTAGTTTTTTACACCACATCTTCGGCAGGAAGCCTCGGGTATGCCACGGGAGCCCTACGCTTCCCAGATGTTGTGGTGTGATCACGCCCAGAAAATCCGCCTATCTTCTGTCTCTGTAGCGTGGCTAATGCTCCGTGTGACCGCAGCCATGATTCAGTTTTGAGAAATAAGCATTGTTTGTATTCAGATTTCCTTTGAAACCATTTCCTTAATTGAACATTTAAAAAAACATCATTTGAATTTAAAAAAATGGGTTTATTTGTAACAGATCGTTGATTGTTATCCTTCCTGGAAGCAGGCTCTGAGTGTGTGTGTAGCGATATTCCTTTAAAAACACTACCAATACATTAAAAACATTCTGATACATAAAAATACCGATAGCAGAGATAATGAAATGAAATCGCAAACCCTCCCAATGCCCCTGGTAGAATTAAATTTATATGCCTGAGCTTTAGTCACAGCTCCAAAACTCATTATAAACCAATAAAGTTCAAATATTATATCAGGGGCTGGTAATTTAAAGCCGGCGCTTGATGTGCAAGATAGTTGTGGTCAGTGTAATATTGAAGTGCCTGAGCCATCCTCTAAGTGGCCGCTTATGACTCTCCAAGGAGAATCTCGCCCACAATCTCTTCCACATGCATGGTGGACCGCAGGTTTCGGCAAATTGCCGCTCAGCAGCAGAGGCACGGAGAAAATTACTTCTTCGGTAAAAAAAGAATTTGAAACCCACCTTCAGTAGCAACAACACAGTCTACATACAGAGTTGCATTTGAGGAGGGGATTACACATGGTGGCTTAGGGCTGGACACCAGCTGTGGGTGGGTAGGGTTGTCAGCCCCACATTGGGAAGTGTTGGGATTTGAGGGTGGTCCCTGGGGAAGACAGGAGCCTCAGTGGGATACCATGCCATGGAGTCCACCCTCCAAAGCAGCCATCTTCTCCAGGGGAACTGATCTCTGTACTCTGGAGATGACTTGGAATTCCGGAGGATCCCCAGGTCCCACCTGGACGCTGTGTCGGATGTTTAATATCCAGCTGTCAGATCATGGTGATCTATGTGTCAGCAGGTAAGCTGCTGGAAACTGGTCCTGACCAGTTAAGACCCGATAGGGCATGAGGTCAGTGACAATGAGTCAGCACTTAGCTGATTGGACGCTGTATGTATATGACTGGACGAGTGCAGCCCTGTTCATTCTCTTCTCATGTAATGGTGAATGGCGGAGCACTTTGTCAGTGGACTGTAAATATTGTAAATAAAGGGAGCGGTGGCGCAGGCGGTTAAACGCCTGCCAGTAACATCTATCTATGGACAGTTGCTACAGCTGTTTGAATCCCACCGCGGCCAGTGTGAGCAACTGGCCCTTGTCCCAGCTCCC
>NW_015159754.1:153759-157456 GCF_001447785.1 Gekko japonicus
GACCCGAAGACCGTCCGGTACCTCCACT
Source organism: Gekko japonicus (assembly GCF_001447785.1). NCBI lineage: Eukaryota > Metazoa > Chordata > Lepidosauria > Squamata > Gekkonidae > Gekko > Gekko japonicus. The sequence continues at coordinate 153,788 of NW_015159754.1, forward strand.
GGGTGCTGATAGAGACTGTCCCCCACCCTGTGTTCTGTGGCCATAGATTAGGTATGAGAATCAAAAAGTGTAAGCCGCTCAGAGACCCCTTAGCGGGGGTTCGAGCGGGGTAATAAATCGAATGATAAATAAATAAATAAATAAAAATAAAATCTGTATATAGTTTACCACAGGACTGTCTTGTGTGGTGCTATACAGAGCTTACTTTGAAATTGAGTGCTGGTGAGTGGCAGGTGAGTTGGAGTGGCTGAAATAGTCCTGGTGGCCAGTGTTCCCTCTAAGCTGAGTTAGTGTGAGGTAGCTCACAGTTTTCTAGCCTCCAGCTCACACATTTCTGTCTTAGCTCAGGAAGGGATGGCTCCAGAGCAGACTAATTGATGCAGCAGCCAAATCGTTCACTCACAGCTTTAATGCCAGTAGCACACAAAGTAGAATTTTTTGCTCACAAGACTCCACAGCTTAGAGGGAACATTGCTGGTGGCTGACTACTGCTGGCTAGAAGCAGACATGATGTGCTACATGCAACGCGCAACAGGCTGGCATTCCTACTGAGTGGCTTCAGTCAAGCAGAGGGTGTCCCAAGATGGATGGGTTTTGGTGGCTCTTCCCTCGCCCTAGTCAGACCTCTGGCTCCTCCCTCTTACTGGTCCCCCACCTCCCAGGAGCAGCATTCCCGGAAGCATCGAGGGCTGTGGAAGCAGGGAGAGATGGTGAAGTACTGCTCTCCTGACAGGGTTGCCAATTCTGCTAGGCATTTCCTGGAGATTTGGGGGTGAATCCTGGGGAAGGCGAGGTTTAGGGAGGGGAAGGACCATGATGGGATGTAACGCCATAGAGTCAGCCCTCCAAAGCCACCGTGTTCTACACAGAAGCCAGTCTCTGTCGTCTGGAGAGCAGCTGTCATTCTGGGGGTTCTCCAGGCTCTACCGGTAGGTTGGCCACTCTGCCCCGTGATGGAAATTTCTTCCATGACTGGAAATTAGTGTTGGGCCTGGGCTTGCCAAGTCCCCCCGGGGGCGGGGAAATCCCCGCCCCAGAGGCCCGTTCCTCGCCGCCGGCGGATTGGGCCCCGGGGGAACCCCACCCCGACGTGCGGGTCACCCGAAAGTGACGTTAGGACGCCAGGCACACTGGGGGCGGGGCCACGACCATCGGAGGGAAAACTCTACGGAGTCCCCCGCTGCGGCTGAGAAATGACTTGGCAACCCTAGTTGGGCCCAATCCAATGGTTAAAGGAATTCCTTAGCTCCCCTCCTCCATGCTGAGGAGCATTTTAACATATTGTCCGTAAGCTAGTGTCCATGTTTTAAAGGAGGGGAGAGAGAGAGACAGGAGGAGGAGGAGGAAGAAGAAGAAGAAGAGGAGGAGGAGAAGGAGGAGGAGATTGGATTTATACCCCATCCTTCACTACCCAAAGGAGTCTTTGAACAGCTTAAAATCTCCTCTCCCTTCCCCTGCCCACAACAGACACCCTGTGAGGTAGGGGGGCTGAGAGAGCTCTCTCGAGAACTGCCCTTGAGAGAACTTTATGACTGACCCAAGGTCACACCAGCAGCTGCATGCAGAGGAGCAGGGAATCAAAGCCGGTTCTCTCAGATTGGAGTTCGCGCTCCTAACCACTACACCAAACTGAATCCCTTAAATGAACAAAGAAACTAAGAAAGACTTCAGGCATGTTTTAAAGGTGGATTTTGAAGGTATGGGGGGGGAGTGTTCCACAAGGGAGGCCTGCTATTGCAAAGTCTGAACTGCTCACCACAATGAAGTACATTAGCTAAGATAGCTGCGTAGCTAAGACATCCCAATTATACTAAGGCCGAGGCTACTTAGGGCTTACAATACCAGTTTTCTCATCTTAAATCCAGTTTACTCCAATTTAGGGTTGCCAAAAACCTAAAAAAAAAACCTTTCCTGTCCCTTTGATAGAGGATTAATAGGTGGAAATGAACAGGTGAAACTTTTTTATGGCATGGAGGTAAGTAATATCATCCGGGTAAATCACCTCCACTGAATTAAAAGCCCTTCTTTCCCCAGGCTGAAACACTGGGGGCGGTTTTGCACTAGAGCTGCCTCGCGGTGCAGCCGCCGTTTGCCCCAACACTATTTGTCAATTTCACACCCGAGCCTGCGGGGCTGCATTTGATCCGCGGCTTTGCCCGATTTCCTCCGCAGTTTCGTGATCCTCAAAAACCAGGATTAATCACAGATGAGGTGGAGGGATTCACATGCATCCATTGTCCCAGTCCAGCTAGAGGTCATGCACACACAGATGTAGGGTCTTGCTGCTTTAAGTCACTGGCAAAATGTATACACAAAGTGCACTCATGATTTCCCAGCTCAACACAACAATTGGGGACCTTTGAAGAAAAATGGAATCCCGCTGATCAGCTGAGGAGAATGGGGGCTGCAGTCTCCAGTTTCCTCGTCGCTTACTAAAAAGGTGGTGGGACTTCGTCTTTTCGGAAGGGCTAGGCCCCAGTTGCTTTGTATGTGCTCTGTTGGATCATGCTCCCATCTTAGCTGAATTTAATTTCCCCTCATCCTCTCCCTCTTGCAGAGCCTCTGGCTCCCTTACTTTATCATCATGTTGTATATCAGGGGTCCCTAACCTTCTTGAGTCTCTAGACAACACTGAGTGGGCACTACTGCAAAATGGCCACCACTGGGGCTTGGGACCAATCACAAAACCATGAGAAGTCCCAAGGCAAGGGTCCTCCTGTGAGGGTTCTCCCTGCATCCACAAAGGTGGTGCCTCCTGGGTTCTTCTAAAGCACCTCCTGCTCCAGTGAGGCGAAGTCAAGATTGGCTCTTTGCTTTGAAGCTTTGTGGAAGAAAGAAGAGGGCACCGGGAAACAAATTAGCAGACACCACGGTGGCCGTTGGCACCACACTGGGTATTACTGGTGTACATTTTCTCTGTATTTGCTTGAAGATTCCTCATCAGTCATTCCAAAGATGTCCACTGCATGGTTCTCTGTTGAACTGGCTGGGCGAATGGCTGCTTGACGTTCTATCAAAAGAAGTAGCAGCAGTTGTCAGGCTGGCCTAGGAACTGGGGAGCAACTGGGAAGTGAGGTCACAATGGATCTGTGGTGTTGCCGGGGCAACTTTTCCTCAGATACTGTACTCGTAAGGGCACTGAGGGAAGGTACTGTGAGAGTAACATGTTCCCATATTTCACAGGTACAGTGCGATAATTAAGAAACTATGAATAATTGTACATGTAAGTATGTTAGAGTGTTTTAATCTACTGAGTTTTGCTGTATATTAAATTAATATTAATAACTTCTGGAATGATCTGCATCTTCTGCAGAAATGAGTGTTTTAAGGGAATCTATCAAAGCCGGACTGAGGTTGGGGGAATGAAAAATACAAGTTAGGGGGAAAGAATGATGTGGCATTTTCAGTTGATAAGCAGCCACTGAATCTCGTATCTATCTTTCCACTCCATTTTTATTTAGCCATATGGTGGTATCCTGCGTTCCTCCCTTCTCCCGTTTTAGTCTCCCAACACGCCTGTGAGGTTAAGGCAAGAGAGAACAACGGGCCAAGGGCATCCACAGAGGTTCCTAGCAGGAAAGTTAAAGCGCTTAGTGCTCTTTAGCTTGGAGAAAAGACGACTGAGGGGTGACATGATCGAGGTTTATAAGATTATGCATGGGATAGAGC